>NW_004955542.1:2057340-2148328 GCF_000276665.1 Chinchilla lanigera | reverse complement strand
AATGCTATTGATTTCAGGGTGTTGATTTTGCATCCTACTATGCTACTGAATTGGATTATTAAATTTAGAAGTCTTTCAGTGGAGTTTTTCGGGTCTTCTATGTAGAATATCATATCATCTGTGAATAATGATAATTTTACTTCTTCCTTTCCTATCCTTATTCCTTTTATTTCTCTCTCTTGTCTAATTGCTCTGGCTAATGTTTCCAGAGCTATATTGAATAGGAGTCATGATAGTGGACATCCTTGTCTTGTTCCTGATTTTAGAGTGAAAGCTTTCAGTTTTTGTCCGTTTAGTATGCTATGGGTTGTTGGTTTGTCATAGATGGCTTTTATCAGATTGAGGTAAAGACCATCTACTGGGATCTTTTTGTAGGGTTTTTATCATGACTGATGTGTTGGACTTTATCAAAAGCTTTTTCTGCATCTATCAAGATGATCATGTGATTTTTGTCTTTGGCTCTGTTGATATGGTGTATTACATTTACTTATTTGCATGTATTGAACTATCCCTGCATTCCTGGGATGAATCCTACCTGGTCATGTTGTATAATCTTCTTCATGATTTTCTACATTCTGTTTGCTAATATTATTGAAGATTTTTGTATCTATGTTCATTAGGGAGATTGCCCTATAGTTCTCTTTTTTTGTTTGGGTCTTCCAGGAATGAGTTAGGGAGAATTGTTTCCCTTTCAATTTCATTAAAGAGTTTGAGGAGTATTAGCATTAAATCTTCTCTAAATTTCTTGTAGAATTCAGCTGTGAATCCATCAGGACCTGGGTTTTTCTTTGTTGGTAAATTTTTAATTATATTTTCAATTTCATTGACTGATATTGTGTTATTCAGAATTTTTATATCTTCTTGATTCAGATTTGGTAATTCATATGTTTCTAGGAATCTGTCCATTTCATCTGTATTTTCCATCCTATGTGAGTAAAGATTTTTGAAGTAGGAAATGATCATCTTCTGTGTTTCCACAGGATCTGTAGTGATTTCACCCTTTTCATTCCTTATTGTATGAATTTGAGTTTTTTCTTTCCTTTTTTTGATAAGACTGGGTAGGGGGTTATTAATTTTATTTATTCTTTCAAAGAACCAACTGTTAGATTCATTAATTCTTTGTATTGTTTTCTTAGATTCAATTACATTAATTTCTGCTCTGATCTTTATAATGTTCTACCTTCTTTGGGCTTTGGACTTGACTTGCTCTTTTTTTTCTAGAAGATTGAGGTGCAGCATTAGGTTGCTTATTTGTGCTTCTTCTGTTTTCCTGAGGTGTGAATTCACTGCTATAAATTTCCCTCTGAGGACTGCTTTTATTGCATCCCACAGGGTATGTAAATTGTATTTGCATTTTCATTTGATTTTAGATATGGTTTAATTTCTTCTTCCATTTTATCTGGTCCCATTGGTTGTTCAAGAGGGTATTGTTTAATTTCCATGAGTTTTTGGAGTTTCTGTGGTTACTTTTGTCACTAATTTCTAATTTCACACTGTGGTCAGATAATGTGCATGGGATAATTTCAATTCCTTTGAATTTACTTAAGCATGTTCTATGGGCTAGTATATGGTCTATTTTAGAGAACATCCCATGTATAGCTGAGAAGAATGTATATTCAGATGTTGTATGGAACACTCTGTAAAGGTCTACTAAGTCTGTTCACAAGTTTGTTTCAGTTCTGTTGTTTCTTTGCTGATTTTTTGTCTAGTTGATCTATCTCTTTGTGACAATGGGGTGTTAAGTTCCCCTGTTACAATTGTGTTATTGCTTATTTGATTTTTTATGTCTATTAATATTTGTCTTATATTGTTGGGTATTCCTATATTTGGTGCATAGATATTTATGATTGTTGCCTCTTTCTCTTCAAGTTTTCCCCTAACAAGTATGTAGTTACCTTTTAAAATCTCTTTTGATTGTTCTTGGTTTGAAGTTCCCATTGTCTGCAAACAGAATAGCTATACATGTTTTTTTCTGGGTTCCTATTTTATGGAGTATTATTTTCTATCCTTTGACTTTCAGCCTATGAATTTCCTTTTGAATTAAATGTGTTTCTTGTAAGCAGCATATTGTTGAATTTTGTTTCTTGATGCACTATGCCAGTCTGTGTCTTTTGATTGGTGAATCAAGGCCACTTACATTAATAGTTATAACTGTTATGTATTGGCTTATCATTGTCATGTTATTTTCCTGCTGCTGTCCCACTTTCCCCCTCTGTTTAATTACTTCCCCTGCTTGGTGGTTACTTTCTGTTTTTATTTTTGGAATTTTGGTCATTTTTATCTCTTTCTAGTATATCTTTCAGTACGTTTTGTAGGGTTGGTTTGGTGGTCATGAATTTCTCCAGTTGTTCTTTGTCATGGAAGTATTTTATTTCTCCATTAATTTTGAAAGATAGTTTTGCAGGGTATATAATCTGGGTTGGAAGTTGTTTTCTTTCAGAACCTGAAATACTTCACTCCAAGCTCTTCTTGAGGGATTTTGTTGAGAGGTCTGATGTGATTCTGAAGGGCTTTCCTTTATAAGTGATCTGTTTCTTTTTTTCTAACAGGTTTTAATAGTCTGTTCTTGTGCTCAATTTCTGGAATCTTGATTATTGTATGCCTGGGCATAGATTCATTTTGGTTATGGCTAATTGGAGTTCTATATGCCTCACTTATTTTATGTCAGATTATTTGCCCATGTCTGGGAAATTTTCTGCTATTACCTCTGCAAATAGTCTTTTTATGTCATATGTGTTGACTCCTGCTTTTTTTTTGAGGCCAATCAGTCTTACATTGTTTTTCTTTGCATCATCTTGCAGCTGTTGACTGTTACTTTCTGGTTCCTTGTTATTTTTAAGAGATCCTTCCTTTTTGTGAATGCTAGCTGCAGTCCTGTCTTCAAGGGCTGAAAGTCTATCTTCAGTTTCATTCAAGTGGTTTTGCCAGCTCTCAATGGAACTTTTAATTTCTTGGATATCTCTGAGTCTGCTTCATGCATTCTAATTCTTTCCTATATTGTTTCAAGGTTTCCATCATTTTTCTGTGCTCCTCTATTTTTTATCTATGTCTTCTTTAGATATGCTGAGCAATTATTTTATTGTGGCTATCATTTCTTTTTTTAACCTGTGAGATTATTTCTCATCTGATTTCCTCTGTAGCCCCCCCAGAGTTGTTTTTTCACTTAGTTGCTATCATTGCAGAAATTTCAGGTATGTGACTTTCAATTTCTTTTATGTCAGTGTCTCCTGGACTTGTTCTGGGTAGGCTGGAGGTCTGAGACTGTATTTTGTTGTTTTGTCCTGACATTTTCTACATCAAAAAATTCTTTTATTTTGTTTTCTGTGACGATTCTTGTGATTTTTGGTAGTTGGTAGCTACATTACTAGCATCAAGAATTTTCTAGGAAAAGTATTATTCAGGGATATCTTCTATGTTTAGGAGATTCTTGGTCTGTCCTAAGATCCCACCTTCCCAATTAACTGAGAGTGGAATGTTGGCTTCTGTTTGGCTCAGTCCTCAGTCTATTAGTGTAAGGTATGTTGAGGTTATTACCCCAGAGCTTCCCAATATTGTCACACAAAGGAGGACAACTGATTATAACAGATATGACATCCTAGCTACAATAGTACAATTAGCAATAATGATAGCATAAAGCACAGTTTAGAAATTAACAAACTGTGATAGCTATTGATTTTGTACTTTAGGCCATAGGAGCAAAGTCTATAGTTATATGACAGAACCAATCATAAATGAAGAGTTTGTATGCAAAGTGTTTCCCCTTGTTAGAGTGGATTTACCCTGAGTTGCTCCAGACAAGGTGGTTGCCATATCCCAGGCACTTCTGGGCTGGCTGCCTGCCCTGTGAAGTAGGGAGATGGGCCAGGCACATAGGTTCCTCCAGATGGAGGCTCCTGTAGTGACAGAGAGGTGTGGGTGGGGTCTCTCCCCTCCCTTGAGGCTCACCAAGGCTCCCATGATGGCAGAGGGGTGGTGGATCTGAGTAGTTTTTCAAGTGCCTGAAAACCCCAGTTTCCCAACCATCCCTGGATGAACTGAGTGGCTCATCCATCAGCATTGCTAGTTGCATAGTCCACAGGTCCCTGGCACCTGAAATAAGAGATCATGATAACTCCACCCTGCACCCAGGGGGCCCCATGTGCAGCACAGATTGTAGCTGGTGTGACAAATGGCTGGGCACACCTTGTATTCTGGTGTAATGGTCCCAAGGCTACGTTCTGCTGCTCTAAGCGTTGTGAGAGGGGAAGAAGACACAGATTTCCCATGTTCAGTGGGGCTGCGTCACAGGAATAGCTCAGGTATTGACGCAGGGCCTCGAGGGACTGAAGAGCTGTTTGAAGGCGGCTAAGGAAGAGCAATGCTTCCAGTTGTGCCTGAGAATTTGCATTTATTTTAACTCAAGAGTTGTAAAAGCTTGGGATGCCACAGTGGCAAGATATTGCAGGAATCAGAGAATTTAAGTGGTTTTCAGTAGCCACACAAGTAATGAGCTGCAAGGTGGTCTTTAATTTTGCATTTCTATTGGAAAGTTTATTAGGACAGCAAAGTCCTTGGACCTGTGTCCCTTAGCCACACTCCCGGAAAGGCTGGTTTGGAGGATTGCACAGTCTCCTGGGAATCTAGGGGGCGGGTACATGCTGGGCCTCAGAAGTGGCAGATCAGTGGCCTCTCACACTCAAATCACAGAGTTTGTGGCAAAAGCCACCCGCACCTGAGGCTCGAGAAGGAAATCAGAAGCCTGGGAGTCTTACGAAAGGCTGCTCACCACCCCTGCCCAGGGCTGATGCTGAGGAAGGGGATGGGAACCATCAGCCTCTGGGTGGATGTAACACAGCGTTCTGCGGCTGTGGTGGGGGAGGAAGGCCCACAGCTGGCCACAGAGCAGTAAGGGGCAGGGTTGCTCTTCCCTGGAAACTGAGGCCCAGCTCCTGGCCAGACCTTAGCTTCTCCTGGGAAATTTCAAAAGAGTAGGCACACAGGTTTGGCAGCTGTTTGTCCTGTGCTCTCTGGAACTGGCATTTATGGAAGATAGGATTTCCTAAATGTTTTTGGGGAACTGTTTTCTGGGGTCCACTGCACATGGCCTCTGCCACCATTGCGATCAGGCCATGGCCGTGACAAGTACGAGGGGATGTGGGGGCAGAGGTGTGGAGTGCTGAGAGTGAGGGGAGCCCCGAGGGCCATTCCAGGCTCCGGGGATGGCAATGACGCGTGTGCCCTCGCCAAGTGTGCAGTGGACGGACAGCAGGGACGAGAGTTCTTCTGTTCACATGGCCACAGGGCCCCTTCAGTCTGGGGCTTGTGTGGAAGTTGGTCCTTGCCCTTAGTGGAGAGTGCGGGCCTGAGGTCCGCCGCCCAGTCAGCTGTTCCCATCCTCCTCAGCATGGGCACAGGAGATGCTCGGTGTGCGAGAGTGTGTGTGGGGTGTGGTGTGCATGCATGATGTGGGCTATGGGTGGCATATACAATGCATGTGAGTGTATGTGGGTCTGTGTTGTGGCATGTGCATGCATGCATGTGTGTATACCCACCTGCATGTGTATGTGTGTGATGCTTGTAAAGACCACCCCACAGAAGCACTTGTGTCCGTGAGCAGCCACACTCCACGGGCTGAGGTAAGGAAGGCTGTGGCCCACCCCTGGACTGTGGCCTCTGGCATGCTGTGCTTTCTGCCTGTACAAAGGGAGGCTGGGGTTCCTGGGTTCTCTGGCTCCTCCCCTCCTCCTGGGAGGCCTTCTGGGCACTGGCTTTTCAGCCAGCCAGGTCTCCTTCTGGGTTGTGTCCAGGCAGGCCCTTCAGGGCCAGGTGGGCTCAGGTGTGTGTGTGTTTACAGGGTTGTCACTCCGTCTACATTTAGTTATTGGTAAAGCTGGGTCTTTCCTGTCTTTAAAAGCCTGGACTCCCCACACCCAGAGCCACTGCTGTCCTCAGGTACCTGCCTGTGTGCAGCCCCTGACCCCAGGCACCCAGATTTCCTCCTGTCACCCTGCGTCCACGTGCATTGGACGTCACTTCCCACCAGCAGGAGATACCGTGGAGTAAAACACACAGACCCGTTCTGATCCAGGCTCCCGGGGAACATGGAGGCACAGAGCCCACTGGGACCTTTACTGGGGCCTGGACCTTCAGAGCTGCCTCCATGCCAACCTTGGGACTCGGGGGCTCCCCCCCTTCTCCCCTGCCAGGGGTTTGCTTCTCAGGGGACAAGGCCACACCTCGGAGGAGCCCGGGCCCTTTCTCCTTCCTCTTCCCTGGGGAGCAGCTGATGTTGGAGACGGATTCCGCGTGCAGGGCTGGAGCAAGGCCAGCTGGGAACAGGAGGCGCCTGAGGCGAGCCACTTGAACAAGCTGATAGGCAGAGGGGTGTCACGTGACGCCAACCTGCCCAGTGTATAAATAACCACGCCGCAGTCCTTGGTTCTTTTTTTTCCTCCCATCAGGTGGGAGTCTCTCTCTGACCTCAGCCTCTTGTTTTCTGACTCTCGTCTTCATTTCTTCGTCCTCCACCATCTGCTCCCCAGGAAATTTTGAGAGCTGCGCTGGACACGACACTCCCCTGCCAGCTGCCACTGTGTCCCGAGAGTCACCGTCCTTAAGGTCCTCCAGGCAGGTCCCTTTGCTCCCCCAGCATGGCTGTGACCTTAGTGTCAGGGGCCAGCGGCTCTTGCTTGGGCTTCTGGCACCGCCAGGCCTGTGCGTGTGGATGGGCTTGGCTTACGGTGCTGGCAGAGACAGAGGTGACTGTCCACTCCACTGCTCCCAAGTCCGCTCCAGTCCCAGAGACCACGATCACGTGAACCCAGGGGCCTTCAGACTTCACCTTCTGGGGCCAGTGGGCTCGGAGGAACAGACCTCTGGCCCAGGAACGGGCTCTCAGAGGCGGGTGAGGTGACCTGAGGGGGAAGTGGCCCGAGGTCACCTCTGCAGGGTGTCCTGTCCCCAGGCTGCCTGTTCCCGTGCCACGGCAGCTGCATCGGGCGGGAGGGGGCAGCCATTTCATCCCGCGGACTATGGGCAGAGTGAGTGCGGCTGTGCGCCTGGCTTTTGGTGTTGACTCGTCTCACTTGGTTCCAGGACAGCAATGCACTGGCAGCTGGGGTGGGTGCAGATGTGGCGGGAGGACCCAGGGCAAGCAGGTAAAGCCGGCTGTCTAGGGGCAAGGGAATAAAGCTCCTGCTGGGGCTGTCATCTCAGCTGACCGCCCCAAACCGTCTCTGCTGCCTCTGCAGCTGGGCAAGGCCAGCTCGCCTCTTATGAGCTCCTCTCTGTCCTGGGCCTGCGTCCCGACCTGCCCAGCTTTGCGGTCTCATATGGGGCTGCAGGATGGCGCCCTTTGGAAGCAGAGCTGCTGGGACAGGGAGTGCTTCCTAAACACAGCTTGCAGCTGCTGCGTGGCCCAGGTGGAAATCATTCCTCTTTCTTCTCCCTGCTTCCCAGCTGCGCCACTGACCTGGAACGCATCAACCTTGCTCTCACATGAAGTGCTTTTGGGGGGGACTGACACGCAAAGCTCTGATGTTGAAATTGAAATTTCACACTCAGAAGGTCCTAGATTGCCACAGAGGTCAGTAGCCAGGCCGAGCGCCCACCCCCTGGCGAGTCACAGGAGAACGCTGCTCGGGGTCACACCAGAGGGGCCTTGTGCGTCAGAGGCCTGGGAGTGCAGGGTGCTGGACAGCTGTGCCTCGCGGCCAGCACATAGCGCCTGTCCTCCGCGGGCACGGCTGGCTCATCTGGAGAACACATCAGCCCAAGGTGATCTGCACTCAAGCAGATGCTGGGGGCCGCTGAACGCTGGTTAGATGTTGCCAGAAGGTTCTTTATGAGGTTCTTGCTTTGGGTGCGAGTGGAATGGCCAGAATTCACTTTAATTGAAACACCTAATTTGGGCGTTTGAGCTCGGCATCTAAAAAGATGCGCGAAGGAGGTCCTGTTTCCCATCTGCTTGCATAGACATCTCAGTCTGGGGAGACGACTGTCTGAGCCTGGTGGGCCCATGTCCGCCGGTGGGGTGTGCACCCCACTCTCCACGTGGACCCTTCCCTGCCGCTCTGCACAAGTGCCAGCCGTTGCTCGCTGGTCCCCAGGGTTGGACCTCATTTGCTTCCAGCTTGCAGGTGTGGGTGCTGTCCCGTGCACAGTGACAAGGCCATAGCGTGGGGTGGCCCAGGGCAGACATCTGCTCCCTGCAGAGGCAGCCAGCGGCCTGACTTCTCCCATTCTCTCTCTCTGTGCGTGTGTGTGAATCTCCCTTGTCTCCGAGGAGGTCTAAGTTACTGCAGAATCCCAAAGCTGAGTGCCGTTTCCTTCCAAATGGTCCCGCCTTTCTTTGCTCCCTTGGAAAGCCGCTCGCTCCAGGAGCTTCTGGCCCAAGAGCCGAGATGGTTCTTACGCTTTCAGGTGCAGCAAAAGGAGGAGTGATGGCTGCTGTCCTCGGAGTGTGGAGCTCCAGGCCTGGGAAGCGAGCGGTTTGCTGTAGCCAGGCAAGGTCAGGATGATGCCAGTTGAAAGGACAGATAAGATCTGCTGGCCCCTGCTGGCCTAGGCAAACTGCACTGGTTCTTAGGAAGGGGGCACTAGTATAAGGGGTCCCAGCGCCAGCCCTGTTGGGACTCTGATGGCATCTGCCCACCTCCACGGGACTGTCACTCCTGGCCCTGGGCACCACATGGCTCCCAACACCTGGGGCGAGGCACCCTCGGAAGAGCAGCGGGGCCACGGCGACCTACTCTGAGGGCCTGGCTGGTTGTGCGGTGGCTGAGTGGCCACGGGGACGGCGCTGTAGCCGGCCCAGGAGCTACGCGGGAACGCCCAGCTAGGAGGAACCAGTCAGCAGGGCTGTGCGAGCTCCTGCCTCACAAGAGGGTGACAACGAGGTGAGTAGCTTGGTCCCCTGCGGTGTCCTGGCCCAGGGCTTGTCCTCGGTGTGGACGCTGTCCCAGCGCAGGCCCCGCTGTCTGTGGCTCGCTGTGTGGCCCACGCTGTTCGGATGGAGCAGGGCACCCCTGAGCTCCTGCTTCCTGATTACACAGATTCTCTGCAGCTGGCACTCTTGCCAAAGCGGTCACCTTTGAAAGTTTTCTGCCTTCAGAGGGCTGCATGCTTGTGGGAGAGAGGCAGTGAAAGTGCGGGGTGACCTTGTGCCGCGCCTAGGGCCATGCGGGGGGCTCTTCCGCTCAAGTTGCTTGTGTGCTGTAGGCACTGGGTCACATCCATTGAGCCATGCCCACCCCCACCCCCAGGTGTGTATGGTCCAGGCGGCAGCCCTGTCTTGTTCTCATCTCCTGGCAGGGCTCACTGCTTCTGACCTGGCAGGCCCGGGCAAGGGCCCAGAGCAACCATGCTGCGGCTTTCACCCTGGGTAGAGGTGCATGTCTCTGGAACATGGGGCCACTGGGTCACCCAGGAGGAGGGACGGAGGTATGGCTTCATCACCACCCGTGTCCCAGGATGCCCTGGGTGCCAAGGCATGCCTGCTGACGGTTTGTGATCACGGGCCCATTGTGCACCCATGTGAACATGTGGAGTCCTACGTGTGTTACAGCTATACAAGGTCTAACCATCTGCGCCCTCATCGTACACATTGCCACAGTGGCCTGGAGACACCCAGTCTGCTGGTTCCAGGGCATAGCTGTGCCAAGACTCACTCTGCAGGCGAGGGCAGGAGGCCCAGAGAGATGGAATGAGAGGCTGGCTGGGAGCTTGGGCAGGAAAGTTGCATTTAGGATCCCCCCACCCCAGGATAGGGTCCTGCTCACTTTCATCAAAGCTCTGAGCTCATCAGGAACAGCTCAGGACTGTGGGAACAGCCTGCTTTGCCTGGTGTGGGGCCTTTGGCAGTGCTCCCCCTGCGAAGGGCTCATTTTCTGTCCTTGATGTTACTCAAAGGTAAACTGGGCGTTTTCTGTTAGTCTGAGGAGATCTGTGCAGCTGCCAGATGCTATTGAGAATAAAGACAGCGTCTTTCTCCTTTGGAACACTTGCCCCTGAGAGCTCTCGACAGCCTGGGTTCTGGACGCTCGCTTTCACCAGGTTTTGTGGAATTTCTCGTCTGTCTCCACCTTGAAAGTCTGCGGAAAGAGTCACCCCTGCCAGCTTGGAGACCTCAGTTTATGGACAAGAGGTCCTGAAACGATTCACGCTCAGGCTTTGAAGGCCTGAGATACAGTGAAAAGGGAAGTGCAGTGCTTTGTACTTTTCAGAGAAAGAAGTGTAAAGAATTAGATTTACCTTGGATTCATTTAAGAGAAAGGAAAGGGATACCCCTAGGCCCACGCCTACGCTCTGCGTAGCCACTGTCTGGTGCTACAGAGAGTGGGAATGTTCCTTTTCCTGTTCTTCAGGGCTCACTCAAAACAGATAATCGTCAGAGTTTCAGTGATCTTTCCTCTACAAATTAGGGAGATAAATAAACTAAGATAGTTTAAAGAAGAAAGTTTAAGAGTTTACCAAGTGACAGCACTTTTCCAGAAAATTCTTTCAAGTCATTGCCCATGTCTCTGCTGACATTGTGACTTCTGGTGTGTGAAAGATGAGGCCGTTTCTGGGGCCGAGTCTCAGGAGCGGAAGAAGAGAGATCATCATCTCTCAGGTCCATGGGCCTCTCCTGCGATGACCAGGCTGCTTTCGGCTTCTTGCTAGACTCAGCACGAGCATGTCCACCCTTGGTGCGCTGCCCTGGAGTGGGGCGTGGGTGAAGGGCAGAGCTGACTCTCAGGCACCAGCCCGTCAGGCCGTCTTCCCGATGTCATGGTCCCAGCAAAGCGCCACGAAGGCAGGTCTTTCCCAAGAAGGGCTGCTCTGGGGTCTCCCTGACCCGGCAGGCCACATCATGCTAAGCACCAGGCATAAAAGTAAACAGTTTTCTCAGTACACGGACCACTTGAGGAAAGTCTCAGCAAGCGAGGACACATGGAACATCTCAGAAAATAACGAATTCACCTCAAATCCTCCTCCTTTGATTCCTGCATAACACAGAGAGCCAGTTGCTAAAAGTCAGACGAGCAGACATGCTGAAGGTATCAACCAGTAGGAGACAACTGTGGGGGAAACTTTTACCCAAAATACATTCAGATGTGCTTGAATTATGCATTAGTGAAGACACTCAGACTTTCCATGACTGTAGCAGCAATGATTGCTGTTTGTTTTTAGGGCAACACATGTTTCAAAGATTTTGTTTTGTTTGTTTTCCCTACAAAGCTAGGATTTGCAAGGCAAACATGGCTTATTCTTTAGAGAAATGAGACTTAAAGATCTATAAATAAAATGCCAAATTCACACAAAAAAACTATGGATGCAATTTCTTTCTGATTTCATGATAATTCTCATTACAAAAAGCAAAGAACTTGAGATGACTGTATCTTTGGTGAGCTGAAATATCCTAAGTAACTCTCATTACTGAGGAAATCTGGGGTGGAAGGGTAAGTTCCACTGCTTGAATTTAAAACAAAGTCTGGATTTAGAATGTGGGTTTTCTGTTAAGTACCTGTAGACTTTGAGGAAGTCACTTCATTCGTCTGTAAACTGCTTACAAGGAACACCTGGCCCCTAGGACATTTGTACTTTGAAATACAGCTGTGCACTTTATTGTTTCTTCCAGCTGTGGCCACATCACGACCCACGTTCATGATCCAACAGTGCTCCCATATCTCTGTGGATCAGAAGGTAAAAAAGGACCAAAAAAAATTTCCCCAAAACTGACTGTCCTTCTCCCAGCCCAGCTAATGACCAGTCACCAAAATGCGGGCAGGTTAGACCAACTGTTGGGTTTCAGGGTGGATCTTTTGCCAGGAACCCTTTGAGAGATGGGTGTGTGGACTCCCCTCACAGGCATCCACTCCCTGGCTATCTCTCTGTGCTACCGTAGGCATGGGTGGCCACTGCTAGACCCACGATTCCATGAGGGGTTGTAGAATGAGCATTGTCTCACTCCCTGTACTGTTCCTGCATTTAACTACTTGGAATATACCCATAAGAAGAGCTTCCCCTCAGTTACTGTCATAAAGAGTTTGCTTGGGAAAAGCAGGGCAGATGCTTGATGTCTTGCAAAATAATGCACTAATTAACTGGCATTCTCCAAAGCTTCCCAATGAGTCTTAACAATTTTTTGTAATTGCATAGATGTAAGTATATTGTAGATTCTAATGCATTGCAATTGTTCTGTTGTTGGTGCTCAGGTTGTCCCACCTGTGGGTGGGGGAGCCTCTTCTCTTGACCCTTCCCAGTGGACTGTGATGATGTCCATGCTTCTGGACCTCACAAGTGGTCCCCCCCTGCAGCTCACCTGCAAATGTTCTGCACTTGGTCCTTGTAGAGGGAAACGGCACCTAGAGATCAGTAAGTCCTTGGGGTGCTTGGAGCTACCGAGTGTCCTTTGGTGGGTAGGGATTTAGGGTGGGCGGAGCTAGTACTTTTTTTATTTTACTATTTTAAGATAAAACACACCCTGAATTCATCCTGCTACTTCCAATTTAAATTCAGGAAAACTTCAGGTTTCACTTAAACGGAATGCTTGTGGGTTTCTGTTCATTATGATCATATTTAGGGTATTTACATTGATATTACAAATGAGATAAGTCTATAGTTTGCTCTTTGCATTGGCGTCATCTTTACTAGGCTTATAAGTTGATATTATACTTGCTTAATGGAAAGACTTTGGAATTTTTGCTCCCTTTTGGGTGTCAGGAATAATTTATGAAGCAGTGAGATGTATCGGGCTTATTGGGCTTTAAAGATTGGATAGAATTTCCCTGTAAAACCATCTGGGCCTGGTGGGTTTTGAAATGAATACTTTACTACTACTGTTTTTTTCTAAGGTAATTCACTTGACCAGACTTTCTAGCTTTCTGGGGTCAATTTTGGTATATTGTACTTTTCCAGAAAATTATTTATCTCACCTAGATTTTCAAATATTTTTGCATGGTAGTGCAATGCATGCTTTGCCTTTCATTTTTTTTTTTTCAACTAAAATAGTGAATGAGTTGTCTATTTTATTGACTTTTTAAAGGAATTACCTTTTATATTTATTCAGTAGCCCCCTCTGTTGGTTCTCCTTAGCTCATTCATTACTGGTTTTATCATCATAAACTTCTTCCTTCTGCCTTTATTTTATTTGTTTCAGGCTTCTTTTTAGACATGTTTGAGTTGGGCATTGACTTTATATAATTATTAAAGTCTACAAATACACACACACACACACACACTCACACACACACACAGGGCTACCCTCAGTATCCTTTGATTTTATATCTGTGAGTTCAACCCATTGTGGACTGAAACTTTTTAAAAAAAAATGTATCTGTGCTGAATATGTAGACATTTTTCTTTGTAATCGCTCCCTAAAATCATAGTATTTGCATTGTGTCAGGCATGATGAGTAATTTAGAGATGATTGAAACTGTACAGGAACATGTGTGTGGGTTATGTACAAATACTGTGCTATTTTATGTAGGGGGCTTGAGCAGCCTCAGATTTTTGGTATCCACAGGGAGTTCTGAAGGCAATTCCCCCTGGATATTAAGGGATGAGATTACACATACCTATGTATATACATACCTTCATACATACATACATACATATATATTCATATATGAATCTTTAATAGGTGGTTTAGCTGTATGTAATAGATTCAGACTATTCATGTTTTCATTATTGTTATTCTCAGGAAAATTTACAATATTGGTTTGCATTTTTTGTTTGATCTAAGGTTAGTAGCAAGACCTCTTATTTTCAGATTTTATTATTAACTTTTAGTTTTACTGACTATAGTCAGAGAACATGATTTTGTATTTTTCTATTCTTTGGGGTATATGGAGGTTTTTCTTTGTAACATTCTCTGTGCACTTGAAAAGAATATATATTCTACAAGGTAAGAATTATATTCATTTAAAATTGGCTTTATTGATTATATTGTTTAGAGCATCTATATTTGCAGTATTTTTTCTACTTGGCCTGTCTTTTATTGAAGAGGTGTATTAGACTGAGTGTATTTCTGTATTTCTCTTCTTGCATCTCAAGTTTAGGGTGTATATATATTTTTTTATTTTTTTAATTTATAAATTTTTAATTTAAAGAAAATAGTACAAAAAAAAGAACAATAGCAAAATACAAACAACACAAAGCAAAGACATGAAAAATGATACAGGGTTTCAAACCAAATGATAGAGATTAACAGTGGTTGTTATGTTACATATTGTTATCTTCAATGAAGTTGTTCAGATTACCAGATGTAAGAATAGAAGATTGATCAAATCATTAAAGAGAATAAGAAAATAATAATTTAAAAGAACATTAGAGATAATACATAGTGTCACTAGGCAGGACTGTAGGAATTCACCAGTGGATATTATACTGCAAATCACAGTTAATAATTAAAAGGTTTTTTTTTTAATATTAAGGTATATATTTTTGTCACAGATTGTGAACTTTAATAAAGTGTGCTACTTTGCCCTTTTGTGTTTTGTCTAAATTCTACCTTATCAGAGATCAAGGTTGCTATTTCCATTTTCTAGCTGTCTTGGGCTGGTATAATTTGTCCATATTTTTAATTTTCCTGAATTGTTATAGATGTGTCTGTTATACAGATGGTCCTGGATGTTGCTCTATCAACCAAGCTCAAAATTTCTTCCTTTTTATGGATGGAGTGAAGTCTATATATATATATATATATATATATATATATATATATATGATTAATTTGTGCCCTCAGTTCTGTAGGTTGTCTATGTAGATTATCTTCTCTTATTTGTATTCCCTATTTTTTGGCATATATTTTTGTATTTGGGGAGATATATATATAAAGTTTACCTTTATATTAAGTTCTTCATACACTACTATTTGTATCATTCAGGGTCTACTCAGGAGACAAAAAACACACCTCTCATTCATTTAGCCAGGGAAGATGTAAATAGCATCACTAGCTAGTAAGAGCGGCTCACTGCTAAGGCTGGGAGAGAGCAGGCAGCAGGTGCAGGCAGCAGGCACCCTGCAGGGCTAGGCCAGGCACCGAGGCAGGAAGGAATTTATAAAGGGCCTGCCTCCCCTTCACGGCCTCCTTTGGAAAGACTGGGCACAGTCCTGGTGAATATTCTGCTCCTTAAGGACAAAATTATAACATTAACTGCATCAAGCTTGTATGTAAACTAGTCAGGGAGAGAAAGACATGGTTAGAATATTTAAATAAAAACACCAGCTGCCGACAGCACTGGGTCTCACTCTGGTGGGGAGGAGGGCAAGGAGGCCCCCAGCAAGCTGGACGGGGTGCAGGCAGCATGGCAGCAGCTCCCGTGGAAGTGGCCTGGTGTGTCCCAATCCTCCTGCCCTCTCCTGTCACTGTGGGCCAGGCTGTGGCCAAGTGAGGTGCCCTGGTCACGGCACACGGGGGGACTGTGCCCTACTGCCTGGGTCGCAGGGGCTCCTCTCCACTGAGCTCTGCTCCCCTGAGCTCATGGTCCTGGTGTCTCTGTGCACATGCACGTCCACACACACACACACGTCTTGCATTAAGCTTCCTGAAAGTCAAAGAAGAGAAAATAAACAGATGCTTCGGAGGAGGTGGAAGACTGGTATTGTTTTCATCAAAACTGTGAACACAAAGGAACAGAAAAATCTACTGAGTTGAGAGTGCAGAGCTCAAGGGCAGGAGACTCTCAGAACTTTCCACCAAGGGCAGCCACCCATCTGCTGTCTGCAATAGGACCTTTTTAAGGGAGAAATTCTACCTTCCTTTTTAAAGTAATTTTTGAAAGGAGTCATAGCTCTGTTCCCACTTCTGTACAGGTTCTCCAAAAGTGAGGGGATTTCTGGCCGTCCCTGTGGGTGCAGGCCCTTGGGCCTGGCTGCACTCGGGTGGTCAGAGGCGGATGCCTGATGACCAGAGCCCTGGGGCGCAGAGCCTGGCCTCCTGCACGCGCTGCTGTCTCACAGGGGCCACGGCCCCACGACGGCTTGTTGCAGGACCTTCGGGGTGGGGAGCTTTGCAGAGTGAGCTGGCACCAGCAGTCACCCCTAAAGGAGGACACATGTCTTTCAGACCACGTGTGATGACAACACTGGCAGTTTCCTGTCACCTTCCCCAGGAGGTCCCCAACAGGAACCTTCTCCCCTCAGACAGGCTCTGAGGCCTGGAATCCCCTCCCGTCCAGGAGTTTTGAATGAGGGCACAGACTTTGCAGGTGAAATTTCCTGACAGGCCGGTCCTTCCCTTCAAACGCAAGTGTCTTCAGTGGTGCAGCAGGGTGGGGCTGGAGTCCGGGACTGCTTTGGAAGGAGGGCTGCGGAACTGCCAGCGGGGGGACAGAGGACAAAGGGGAGGTGGACAGAAGGCGACCAGAGGGGAGAGACAGGAGCCCGGCCCACAGCCTGGCCACAGCCCTAGCCTGGCGGACTTGAAGCATCCAAGGAGTCAGGTAGGAGTGCGTTATCTCTGGCGTAGGGGTGAGGCATCGAGACTGGAGAGCGGCTGTGGTACCCTCTGCCAACCTTGAGGTGGCTGCTGCGTGAGGAAACCCGTAGGTCCGGCCCAGCCAGGCTTCCAGCCACCGCCCCTTCCAGCCACCTCACCATGACTGACAGTGCCCTGGGTGCTGTGAAGCCAGGCCTGAGCATGGTCTGCAGCCCCAGCCCCATTTCCTTCTCCCGAGACCACCATCTTGCAAGGTGGAGCGGCTCTTGAGGGCCACGTGTGCCTGTTGGACTTTTCCTTTCAGTTTTCTGAAGAAGAAGAGAAATACCAAAATGAAAAAGCAAAGAAAGCCCCCGCTGCCAGAAATCAGGCTGCGGTCTCCTCCGTCAGGTGGCATCGGTGCGCGTGGCCTCCGTGCAACCTGGCTGTGTCAGGTGTCTGTCTGAAAGAAGTCAAACAGCAGTGTGGGAAAGTCCGGAAATGCAGAAGGGCTGTAGGAAGCCCTGAGCTTACAGAGAGGGGTGAGCACCCTGCTCTCCCGGCTGTGCTCTGAGGACAGGGTAAGAACATATACAGCTCCCATCTGCTGGCCCAGGGAGGCCGGATTGGCACGTGTTCGCTGAGGGATGTGTTCTAACATTAACCACGATTTAAAACATTCTCCTGAGTCACGTTTTAAAATAATTTCACCCAATTTTCTCATCTGGACGCACCAAAATTAATTTTCCAATCCTGGACATCTAGCTGTTTCGGTTGCTTTTGTTCTGGCCGTAAGAAAGCCAGAGAGGACCGGCGGGGCCACTCAGGGCCTTTCCAGGCATTTTCACCCCGGTCTCTTTGCGTGCTCACCCTTGAACCTGTAGCGCTGCAGGCTGAGACTTCACACCCCAAGCGCTGTTGCTCACTCTCGCGGCACGAGCAGCGTCTTCTCTAAGGACAGCCGCCATTTTCATTATTTTAGTGAATATTCGTTTGGGCAACTGCCCGGCTGAGTTGCACCCTCGCTGCTTTGTGGGCACTTCCTCCCTCCCTCGGGCACCTGCGCTCTCCCTGGGCTCTGCCTCCTTGGAAGCAGACGTAGGTCCTGAACCTGCCTAGGCTTTCACTCTGGTCCCCAGGTGGGGCTGTAGGAGACTCCTGCCCCGGAGGGGCGCGGCTCACACGTGGACTCCACGCCTCCCACAGACGCGGGGCTTCCCTGGACCACCCCTGTGTGCCCTAGGTTCTGAGCTGCTGGCTCAGTACTGCCCTCCTTCCAGGGCAGCAGGAGCCTGTGGCCGTGGGAATCACCCCCTTCCTGCCAACACACATCTTAGCACAAAGCTAAGGGTCGAGTTTCGAGTCTCCGCTTCAGAGGTTGATCATCTGCGTTATGTGAACAGCCTGACTCCCACTCCTGTCTTTGCAGAAGTGGGCAAGACCACAGGTGTCCAGACTACAGGCGCCCTGGGGGGTCCCTGCCCACACTCAGGCGCTGAGCAGATGGGACTGAAGCTCTGAGGCCACGGGGACTAAAAGCTTGGGCAAGGTCGCCAGCAGAGCCAAAGTCCTGCTCCTGCTCAGCCACTTGCCCCCCGTTGTGCCCGGGCACCTTGCTCCTGCTCTTGCTGGCCTGCGAGGTTGGCATACTTCAGCTGATCCCCCCGTGCTGGGCCCTGGCTCCAGTCAGGGAGAGCCCGTGAGCTCATGTGGGACGGCCAGGGGAGCCAAGAGCTCAGAGATGAGAAGGGTGAGGCTCACACCCGGCTGGCTGCACAGCAGCCTGCAGAGCCCACAGGAGGCCGGGGTCCATCTCCAGTCCTGGCAGTGCCCAGTCTCTCTAGCAAGTGGCCCCCCACCCTGCTCCTCCTGGGCGCTAGCTGAGCCATGGGGCACTTGGGCTGCCGTGATGCGTGGCTAGCCAGGTGCCTAGGGCTGCAGCCCAGGAGACCTGCAGTTAAGTGGTCTGCAGGGACCTGGGCACACCCAGGAGAGGTGTCTTCTTCTCCTAGCAGCACCCTGCCCCCCACAGCACCCCTGTCCTGGGCTTCTGCTCGTCATTGCTCTCACTGGGTCCTACCTGGAGGCATTTGAAGGCGAGTGAACAGCCTTGACCTGATGTCTGACCAGGGCTTCCTACCCTCCCCACAGGGGCGGAGGCTGCCGTGGTTTCCACCCCGCTTCTCCTGTTCTTGGTCCCACGTTCCTCCTCAGAGCAGGGAGGATGAGAGGAGACAGGCTGCCTAGACAAATCCTCCGGCAGCCACGAGCCAAGTTAAAAGATGGACGTTTATTTGCTCATGCGATCTGTCAAAGGCCAAACACTCCAGGGCATTCCCGCTGTGGGGGCGAGGTCCGGCAGCAATGGGGTGCAGCACTAGGCTGCTGGTGTGGCGAGGGGCCTTACCTGAAGACTGTAATCATTCTGGAGTGACAGCACCATCCAATAAAGAGCAAGAACAAACCAATGACCCATGTGGGAAAAAGACATGGGACATTTGATAAACTCAGAATGGTCCTTGATGTGGAATCGGTGTGACGAAGGGTCCCCAGGATCACCCAAGCACCCTGTTCCCAGGAGCCGCTGCCCTGCCCTCAGCATCCCGCACGTGTGCTGTGTCCTCCCTGGTCCCTTGCTACTCCTCTAGCGAACCTGGCTCCGTTCCGGCAGGGCCTGTGTTCGGCCCTCAGCCCGGTCTGCCCAGTGGGTGCTCACTGTGGAGTGGGGCAGACCCGGCAGTGCTGAGACAGGGGAGAGCCGTGAGGGTGGCTGGGGACAGGGTGACCACGTACATGGGAGCCCTGAGGCGGACTGCGGATTGGGGAGTGAGGACAGGGTCTGGGGACACAGAAGAGCCAATGTGGGTGGAGCAGGGGGCATGGGAGCACTGACACGGCCAGACCAGGGACGTGGGAACACCATGTCTGACCGGGGCACAGCAGGTGCCAGTGGGGCAGACGTTCCCTGAAGCTGGGGTAGGGGGAGGAATTTGAAGGTGAGATAGGTGGCCAGGTTGGCCCGGAGCAAGAAGAGGGTCTCAGAGCTTTCTTCCTGACTTTGCCTCTACTTTAGCACAGGCTTAGTGGGGTTTCCATGACAACTCACCAAAGCGAGATGCCACAAAAAGCCAAGACCATTGTCTTTCAAGCCACACAGCTTCGCCAGGTCCCCACTCCGTGAGGTGGGCGTGGCCCGCGCCTCTCAGCCCTGTAAGGCGCGGGAGGTCCCTGGGGAGGGTGGAGGGGCAGGGAAGGGTCTGTTCCCTGTTGGGCGCACACGTGCTCCACAACTGGCCCGGAGCGACGCATGTTTCCAAGTGTCACTTGATTTAATACTTCGTTACAAATGGCACGTTGTTGCACACAGTTATGTAAGCGGTAACCAGCACGCTCAGGAAACAAGTCAAGACTGAAGTATTCGTTGATGAATAGACTTTATTTTTAGCTGCAGAGCTGGCCAAGCGGGAGGACACATGGAGGAGATTGAGGTTTAACGGGAGCCCTCTCATCAGACAGCTGCAGAAAACGATTATGGATGCTAATAGGAATCCCAGCCTGCCTCGGAGATGTGGGGCTTTCCCGGGAAGGCTTTTTATTGTTTGTGAGTAAAGCGCTTTGGTCTTCATAATTTGGAAGGAACGAATGCGTCTTTCCACCTCCCGCCCGCGGGCCAGCCCAGCTGGAAGCTCCAGAGCATTGGCCAGGCTCAGGCCTTCTCAAATCCCCACTTTCTGCATTCCTGGTGAGGCAGAATTCTTCCCACCGCCACCAGAGACCAGCATGCATCAGCAAATTCCTCCCTCCAGGCCGGGGCCCCAGCCCGAAGCTGTCTCCCTGGGCTGTTACCCTGGAGATGCCAGCGTGTGGGCCTCTGGCCTGGCTCGCTTGCAGACACTCCGAGCCTCCATCCGCTCCACGGGCAGGAAGCGGCTTTGCAGACTCGGCGTTCCCGGTCACAGGTGCCCATAAACCAGTCCAGCTGCCCTGCCCTGGGGCTGTCAGAGTACGCAGGATGAGAACGAAGGGGACGGTCCGTGCTGCTCATGAGCCAGATGGCTGCCAAGACCCGGCCTGTTCCCAGCTCCCTGCGCCCAGGGCTTCTGGTGCCCGCAGGGAGGCGGTGCTGGGAGAGGAACTGGCCGCGTGGGACAGCTGGCACACAGAAGGCGCTGGTGGCTCCTCAGGTCCTCGCAGTGGGGATGCGGGGGATGCCCTGCACCCAGTACTCCGAGTCCTGACCCCTCTTCTCCCTGGAGACGATCCTGCTTGGACATGTGGCTCAGGGATGCTGTGTGGCTGGCGCTTCCTGTGGCGGTAGAGGGGAGACTCCTGGAGGTTGGTGGGGCAGGAGGGAGGAGGGGTAAGTGAATGGAGAGGGGCCCCAGGCCAGGCGCACAGCATTTACACAGTTGGGCCCAAAGGGCAGAGGTGCAGCAGGGCCTGGGCTCTACATGGGCCCAGGGACAGCTCTTCAGCTTGAGTGGCCTGCTGGCCAGGCCAGAACCTGTCCGCCTGTGTGCCGCAGAATCGAGTCCAGACACTGCAGGAAGTCTTCTGGTCTTCACTGCGTGCTGGAGGACCTAGATGGCCTCAACCAGCCGGCCTGACCACTTTCTTCCTATGGCCTCAATGATGACAACACTGCCGCTGGACACAGGCTGGGCCTCACCCTCTGCCATGGCCACCCCGCCCGTAGCCCGTGCGGTCCCCAGTCCACCTCTGAGTATCCACAATGTCTGCTCCTGGCCACACTAGCCTTCAGATCTTGGGCTACCCTGTGCTAGCCCTCTTTTCATTTTTATTCCAGACCCCACCTTGCTCCTGTCCACACCCTCTCTCCAGCTGCCGGTTCCTGCACCAGTGCTTCTCCTTGGCCCTGGGTGTGCTCTAAAACCAGATCAGTCCTGGCCTCCCTCTGCAGACGCCCTCTCTGGGCTGTTCTGGGCCATCACCCTCCCTCCAAACACCCGCTGCACCCCTCCTTGTCAGCTTTGGTGGTGGGGTGCCCGTTCTGAGTGGCGAAGACAGTGGAGCAAACCAGCTGAGTACCAGCACCTTCCTCAGACCCAGCCTGGAGTCTGCAGCTGCCCCAGCTGGGCGCTGCGGCATTGAGTGGCCGGGTGCGTGCGGGTTGTGCATTTTATGTTTAAAAAGACTGCAAGATCAGGATATATTCCATGTTTTGTTTCAGAATTTTAAAGTTTCCTTTTCACTTTTGGTTAATGGACTCATTGGGATGTTTTTCAGAATTGCGATGGTATTTTTGTAACTGGTATAAAACTGTTTTCCCTCATATTCCAAGTGCCAGTACTATACCATCTGTCCTGTCCCCAGTAATAGGGGAGTGACGTTTTGACCTTTCACCACTTTCACACAGAGAAGGTTCTGTTTCTGGTTCTGTTTTTTCCTACCATCTCTCCCTGTACCAATAGATCCATCTCCCCTTCTCTATGGTTTCGCTTTCCGTGGCTTCAGATACCAACGGTCAATCGTGGTCTGAAGCTATTAAGTGGGAGGATGCAGAGATGAGCAACTGGGAAGATTTAAGTTGTGAGCCATTCTGAGCAGCGTGACACAGTCTCATGGTGTCCCACTCGGTCTCTGCTGGGCTGTGAATCGTCCCCCTGCCTGGGGTGTCCGCACGGTATCCGCTGCCCACCTGGGAGTCACTCAGTACTGTCTGGGTTATCAGAGTGACTCCTGGCATCGAAGCTTGTGTTCACGTCATCCTTACTTAGTAGCCCAGAGTCTAAGGGTCGCAATGCCTTTATTCAGTGTATTGTTATAATTACTTGGTTTTATTATTGTTAATCTCATATTGCAGCTAATTTATAAACTAAACTTTGTCATATTACCTACAAATAGAGAAAACATAGTATGTCTAAGGTTTGGTGATGTCCGCAGCTCCAGGAATATGACCCATGGGTAGATGTGGAGGACAATATGGTCAGCCTAAGGCTAGGTGTGTTGGTTTGGGGATATTTTGCAGGGGGAAACAATATAATACAAGACACATGTTTTATAAGATAATTTATAATAGTCACACAAAGAATGATATACAAGAAAGTACAGGAAATCTGTCCACACACTATAGACCAAGGAATCTAGCTGAGGGCCTGGATCCCATGATAATGTCCTGCAGGAGTCCAGCTGAAGACCTAGAGCTCATAACCATGCCTCCCACGAATCCAGTTGGGGGGCCCAGAGCCCACAACAACATCTCATGCAGGCCTGTTTCACAGATCTGTGCTGGGGAGGCCCATAGGTCAGTGGTGGAATCTAGGAAGTCTGTGCCAGCAGAATGAAGGATCTGTGCTAGCAGGCTAAGGGATCTGCACTGGAGCCAGGAAGTGACACTCCAAGTAAGAACTGGAGCTCTCCCAAAAAGTACCACAGCCATCCTCAGCAACAGTGAGGTACCGAGCTCCTCCGATTATCAGGAAAGCCGAGTTCCCATGAGGAAAACCGAGTTCCCTTCAGGAAAGCCAACGCAGCAAGCTTCTCCAGGACATTAGCTGTGCACCATCTTCCCCTCCAGAGCCAGGAAGCATGCTCAAAGTGAGGACCAGAGCTCCCCCAAAGTGAACCGAAGCCGTTCTCAGTGCCAACAAGGCCCCGAGCTCCTTGGAGGATGAAAATAGCAGAGTTCATCACAAAAGCCAAAATGACGAGCTCCTCCAACAAAATCAACAGCTCCTTACAACTTCTACCAGCTCCCAACAGCCTTTTCTCAGCTCCCAACAGCCTCACTTCTTCTCCAGGTCTGCCTCTTATGCTGCAGGCAACAGTCCTCAGGTGGGCCTCCCACACCCAGCACCACACTCACTCAGTTCAGCTGGGGGCTATAAGTTGACCACCAGTTGTCAATCCACCACACTAGGACTTCATGTCATTCTTCATGACCCAGGCTTTTCCAGAACGTCAGCTCATACTTGTCCTTGATAGTTTCAGGAACAGCTTGCACACTTCCAAGGAAAAACACTCTTTGGGATTTGGTAGGAAGTGTATTTAATGTGTAAATGAATTTATGGAGAGTTGCTACATTTATGATGTCATGCCTCACATTCGTGAGCATGATACTCCCTCATTTAAATACTTCTGTCCTTCAATAAAGTGAAATGCTTTTCATCGTACAGATTTTGCTCCAATTTTGTTAGATGTATGCTTCTAGTTTGAGGAGCGTGTTTTGACTTTTGTAACTTTTGAGGGGTGGCTGTTAATTTTTATTTGTCTTTTCTTACACATGAACAATGTTTTCTTTTACAGGACTCACGTGTCTCATTTATCTTGTCTTGCTAGAGGGCCGTATTCCAGAGCCATGTTTAGTAGAGGCAGAACAGGCCTATGTCTTTCCTCTTCCTTCCAAGGTTATACATATTTCCCAACTTGGTTTTGGTATGAAATAGTTTTAAAACTCTAGATTCATCAGTTATTGTCATGTAGCCTTTTGTATTCTCTATTATTTTTAAAACCACTTGAATCTAAGTTACACACTTCATGATATTTGACCCTAAATCTTTCAGCAATTCTTACAACTTACCGACTGTCTCATAAGAACTTTTACAGTTTTTTTTTTTTTTTCCTGATTCAGGATCCACGTCAAGAATTGTTTTGTTGCATTTGCTTGTTGCTCTTCAGTCTCCTTTATTTGAGAGCAATTCTTTGGCTCCTCACTCAGTTTTTGGTGTTTTGGGGTCTTTTGAAGAATCCCGGCCACTTTGTATATGTGTGGTATGGAGTCAATTTGAGTTTTTAAGGAGAACACATGCATGTGTTTCCACTTTAAATCTCTTGAAGGTTTTCTGTTAGGTACAGACTAAAAATAACTTTCTTGCTAGCACACCTATAACCCAAGCTCTCTGGAAGGCTGAGGCAGGAGGATTACAAGTTCAAGCTCAACCTGGACAACCTAGTGACCTAGAGAGACCCTGTCTCAAAAATAAAAAAATACAAAAACCTGGAGATATATCTCTGTGTGGAGGCCCTGGGTTCAGTCCCCAGTACTACAGAAAAAACCAACAAAAAATTCTTCTATTCTTATTTTGTAGGGATAGTTGCCCTTGGTCATTAATGAATGTTTAATATTATCAAATATTTTTGTATTCACTTGACCATCATATAATTTTTAAAATTTGTTTTTCATGCTGAGCTGTGTTATAATAATAGATATTCTAACATTGAGCCATCCCTGTGTTCCTAGGATATATATAATTTGGTTGTGACTTATATTTTCCCCCCTGTATTTTAGGATTATATTTCATAATATTTTATTTAGCTTTTTTGAGTCCATTTTTCTTTTCCCTCCCATCTTATTTGTTGTGATACCGTAAAGATGTTGACCTCATGAAGAGGGATGGTTTTCTTCCTTTTCTAGTCCTTGGAACATAGTCATTAAATAGAAACTTTGGTAATACAATTTTTCAAAGAAAAATGTCCAGTATATAAGATTTCAAATACATTAGTCCAAAGTTGTTCATTTATTTTTGTTTTTTCATCTCTACTTATCAGTAATTATTCTTATTTTAAGTTTCTGATGTACTTTATTTGTACCTTATTTTGATCAATCAAGAATTAAAGTTTGTTTTTTAATTAGCATTTTGTAAGGAACGAGCTTTTGATTTTTTGTTTTGCCTTTTTCCTTCTTTATTTACTATTTCAATAATTTTAACTTTTATTGTTTTCTTCTTTAGGCTTTTCTTAATTTTATACTATTGACCTATCTTTTAAAATTCTTAGTTCATTAATTTAAACTATTTCTTGTTTCCTCTATGTATATATATATATATATATCTTTTAAAATTCTTAGTTCATTAATTTAAACTATTTCTTGTTTCCTCTATGTATATATATATTTACTATTTAAAACTCCCTCTAATATCTCTGAGATCTGTGAGTTATTAATAGTATTATTTAGTTTTACAAATGTAAATGTACTTTATAGCTGACTTTGAAGTTTTATTTCAAAATCCCTCATCAACTGTATGGTGTTTTTGAGACAGGGTCTCACTATGCAGTTCAGGCTGGCCTTGAGCTCACTTTGTAGCCCAGGCTGCTCTTGAACTTGCAGCAATCCTCCTGCCTCAGCCTCTGGAGTACTGGGACTGTAGGCATGCGCCACCATCCCTGGCCTCAACTGCATGTTTTTAAATATTGAAATTTTTTCAAAATTTCCTTGCAATCCATTAAGCAGGTGGTCAATTTACAAAACATTCTATCTGTGTTTGAAAAGAATGTTCAGTCTCTATTGTGGGATATATAGTAACATGTATTATGCTGTACATAATGGTGTTTCTCTGTTCTCTGTTCTTCCTGGTATCTCGAAGGCTTACTCCACCTCTTAGCTGGAGAAGTATAGTGAAATTTCTCACTGATTATGGATTTGTGGTGAGATGTGTGTGGGCTGGGGATTACTACTCTGAGAGCATTATTGCTTTTGTCATTTGCATAGACTCTTCATCCTAACAATACTTTTTGCCTTAAAATCTGACTGGTCTAACAGTCTTATCACCCTCTTAGTTGTTTCAGCCTCTGGTTGTGCATTTCCCCTCCCTTCCTCTCGGTCCTGTTTCCTTGTGTGTCTCACAAAGATTGTGTAGCTGAGGGCCATGCAGCCCTGTGTAGAATGAGCCCCTCAGGCTGTGAGTAAAGCAGGACTTCCTCTTTTTCCCCTGTCTGTAAGTGTCTTCATTGTAGTGACCTTGCAAAGTATAGGACATGGACAGCATAGGTCCTCAGCTTGTCCCTGACTTCTGAGTTACTATGTGAAGGCCTCTGAGGCCATCCCCATTCAAAAATCAGACAGGTGCAGCTGAGTCTTCACCAGAAGTTTGCGCTCACTTTCTGTCACTATCCACACCACTAAGACCCTCAGCCCTGGCCGAAGGTGTTGGGGGTCCTTCTTCCATCCCTGAAGGGGGGTCTCACTCTCAGGCTGTATCTCATGGCCACAGCATGTGTCTGCTGCAAGGCCTCACAAGTGTTCCCACTGCTCTCCTGTGGGACATTCGGGCTCCTTAAGAGCTTTTGTTGTTGCTCTTGTGCTGTGTTTCAGGGTTCCATGGCCCTGGCCATACTCTGCCCCAGCCCAGAGCACTCTAGGCCCACTCTAGGCTCACTGCCTCCTATGTAGTCCTCGTGGTATCCCTCAGGGGCAGGATGTAGCCCATCCTCTGTGTGTGTGGTCTGTTTCTTGTCTGCCTCTGCCCCGTCCCTCCCCAACCCCAGCTCCATCTCTGTTGTGTGGCCCACATCTGGAGCAGGGATTTCTCTGGCACTCTTGCCCCTGAAAATACCTGCTGTGTAGGTGTTCTCTGCATGGCAGCACCCTCTGCCCAGCAGCCCGGGCAGCCAACCAGCCCTTTTTCCCACTACCTGGTCTGTATCAGGCTCTCCAAGGGCTGTAGTTCAACCTACGCTCTTGGTCCAATCCTCCATCTCTTCCATCTTAGGGGATGTGGGCTACCAGCTACCTCCACCAAGTCATTCTCTACAGGCCTGTTGCCTTGCCAGTTTTCACTGTGTCCCTAGTGTGCCCAGATCTGAAGCTGGGGTCTGGCTCTTCACATTTCCTCTGTGAATCTAGCAGTTCACTTCAGGTTTCACAACTATTTACTTTAAAGTTGAAACTTCAGTGTTAGAACCCATGGTAGTTCAGAAACAAAAATCCCTACATCTTTAGAAATATGAATCTGAGTCATTCACATTTATTGTGATTATCAGTGCATTTGGATTTATTTCTTGTATGCTTTTTTGTTTTCTATTTACCATTATTGCTTTTCCTTTCCTGATTTTGCTACACTGAGAGTTTTCTTTATTTCTCTTCTCCACCATTTGAGAGCTAAATAAATGTCTTTGCTCTGTTTTTAATAGTTGCCTATAACATTTTTAACAAGTGACTCATTTTATATTTTTCACTTTCAGTTCTCTGCACAAAGAAGATGGAAATCTGGAAGCACTTTACCTTCTGAGCTTCCTATTCCTTTTCTCCTATGCTCTTAATCAGAATTTTAGTACCTTTTATTTTTCAAATAACTTTGTTCCTCAGGGGGGTGAGGATGTGGCTCAGTGGTAGAGCTCTTGCCTTGGGTGCACAAGGCCCTGGGTTTGATCCCCAGCACCGCACACACAAAAGATCTGTTTATCATCATTTTTAGTAAGGAAGAACTAATTCAGCCAGCTTTCTGTCTTAGTAAAGTTCAACTGACTAACATGATTTGCTGATTTCTTGGCTTAATGAATTTTATTACACTCCCTTTTGTTTAGGGAGTGGTTCATGCTTGTTTTCCATTAAAGATCATACCTTATTAGCTAATTCAAGGGTCTGTGCCAATGGGGTGCCAATTTTATCTTGATATAAGAAAAATCCCAAACCCCAGCCCCACCTCACCTCAGCTGGACCACTGTCTCTGACTAAGCTGGGGTGTGCACGTCGCTGTGTCATGGGGTTGCCCAGGTGACTGCACACACAGAGGAGTTTGGAAACTCCGAGGAATGCACGGTGAGTAGCGTCAGTCCTTCTGTGTGTGCGTGAGTCCATGGCTGCTGACTCAGGCATAGAATTCTAGGTTGGGGTTATTTTTCTTTAGAACTTTGAAACTATTATTTTAAGGCTTTTTGGCATATTTGTATTGATGAGAACTCTACAAATCTTTATTTCTTCCTGGTGTCATCACTATTGTATGTTTTCCCTCATGTTTCTCACCCTATGTCTGTGTCTGGATTCCTCTTAGTAATTGAATCCTCTCCTGTCTCAGTAACTTTTTCAACTCAGGGACTCATTCTTCAACTAAAGATAATTTTCTGTTGCTTTGTACCTACATATTCTCACACCCGCTGTATCTTTCTTCTTTGGGAACTCCAGTTATATGTTGCATCTTTTGCAGCACTCCAGCCAACCTTTTCTCTTTCTGAGCTACTTTTTTGTCTCTCCATGTTGCCTGTGAAATCCTTAGGCTGTGCTGCAGTGCATCGATTCTCTTTTTAGCTATGTATAGTATACAGATTAAGCTGCCTGCTGATTTTTATTGTTGTTGTTTCTTTAACTGTGTTTTTCAGGTTTTCCAAATGGATCTTCCTTAAAACTGAAATTTCTGTTCCCTTATAACGGTTGCCATTATTCCTATTGTTGTAAAGTCTAACAATTTAATTTTAAAGTCCTTTTCAGATTACTCAAGTTTTCCCCTATTTTACCAAGAATGAACTCTCCTGGGAGTTGGTTCTCTTCACGGCTTCACAGCAATAGATTTTTGTCAAATGTTTTATATTTTTATTTAAAATCCAACTTGCTCGAGAGGATGCAAAAGTCCTTGGGAAATGTGTTTAATTGTGTAACTAAAGAAAAATTATGAACAAGCACCAGTAAAAGGTAAAGGCTAGTACTGTATCTGATGTCTTTGTAAGAGAAGGACAGGAAGTGTTTAACTACCCATGCATTCACCCTCACTGGCAGTACAGAAATGCAGATTCAGTGAAGACAGCAGTACTGCTTTTGCTCACTGAATTACAAAAAGCAAAACAGTGGTCACATTTCCTGGTGATAAAGTAAAGTAAAGTTTGGGTGAGACAGGCGTCCCTCCCCTGCTAGTGAGACCTTAACTTCTTAGGGCAGCAACTCAGCAAACAGCAGTAAGGACTCCAGGGACTTCCTGCCTTTGCCCTTTCTGTGTGCTGATCTTTTACCAATGTGAGCTGTACCTGCAGATCCACATGGATTATCTGTTGCCTTTTGCACGTGGCTGGTTGACTAACTCATGATGCGTTTTGTTTCCAAAGAGTTTCTTGATGAGACGAAAGCTCCCAAACATAGAATTTTAAACACATGGACTCATAACAAGACAAAAAGTGCTACTGACGCCTTCTTTGCCGATGCATCTAAACTGGTAGGTTACAAATAACTTTTAAGCTTCCAAATATCTTGCGTTGATTAAAGAACTTAGGAAACCACCACCAACTCTGATGATTAGAGAAGTGCTAGGTTCTGAGGTGAACAGCAATGGAATGGCAGCCCGGGAAGGTATGCCCCTCAGCCCTTCCCGCACACAATGATAACCAGCTTCTGGAGGGAAGGTTCTGCAAGCCCGACACGCAGGCCTGTGCACCCTGGTTCTGCCTGCTTGGCCCATCCCAGAGGGATCATCCGAGCGGATCCACTGAGTGTCTACAAAGCTTGTTGTGCGGAAGATTCTCCTACGTGGGCCAAGTGAAGACACATGTTCTGTCTTTGTTCAAAACAGAAACACATGAAAGTCTGCCTAATTGACGTCATTTTGTATTTCCGTTAGCAACTACATCTGGGTGAGACTATAAGCAGGCCAGAGAACCCTTTGGCTGGGCACTGGCCATGTTCCAGGGGCCAGGCAGGGCAATGCCCAGCCGAGGGAAGAGCCCTGGGGGATCCAAGCCGCACAGGGAGCCACTAGCCAGCCCTGTGGCTGTGACATTGTACTTCGCCCCTCTCTGCACCTCGGTTTCTTCCTCTGTCCAGTGACAGATTGTGTGAGAGCCTCCTCTGTTTCTGGGTGTCCTGGAAATGCCAGGGTTTTAAGGCCTTGCCTAACATTGACAAGATGAGGACCATCAATTAGCTGAGAGGTGAGCCTCAGAAATGATCCTTTCACTGCCGTTTCCGCCTCTAATCTGGAAATGGATTCAATATTCTTTCTACAGTTTAACAAACACAGTCTGACTCATGCGTTAATGTGGGTTTATTTGGGATGATTTTAGAAGGAAAACAAGTTCAAAGAATCGTTTGATAGGAAATGAAACCAGAAGTTACTTGCATATGGATGTTGAAAATGAATTTATAAATAAAAGGTATGACAAATTTCTGTTCTACCCAGCATTTCTACAAGGGGGAAAAAAAGAGATGGTTTAGAATAAAAGAGTTTTTGGGCACTTCACATTTGGTTGCTGCATTTTTATTTAATTAATAACTGTCTTTGGCCATTTTTCATCTGGTAAAGTAACCTAACCAGGAAACAATCAGGAAAACATTACTCAACATATTGCCCATAAATTAGAACACAGCAGCTGAAGACATCTGAGTCTGGTTGTCCTTGATCTTTTCATGGACCATTAGGGATAATTTCTACAGGGGTCTTGCAGGTGGAGGGAAAAGCTGGAAATGCTAAAAATTTGAGTTAAAGCAAGAAGGCAGAGCAGGGAATTGGTTATGTTTTGACTGAGCGACAACATCTTCCCCTCTGGATGAAGCTCAAACGCATCATCGCACGGACGCCCAGGGTACAGGCCGCCGACTTCTGCGGTCCTTTCCAGTGCCAGGGACGTCTGTGATGGTGTGTGCGGAGCCTGTGGACTGGGCCTTAGGCTTCCTGGGAGTGTTTGGGGGCCGGTGGCTGGCAGAACTCTAAGGCAGCCCCGGATCTGCCCAGGGTGCACGCCAGTCGGGGGTGAAGTGGACTGCACCCCGATGAGGTGGGGCACAGCACCTTTGGCTTTAACAAGGATCTGGGTCCAGAGGTCAGAGTCAGAGGGGGCCAGCGGGGGAAGCGCGAGAGGACATGCAAGAGACTCCGCTGCCTGAGGGGATCGTCAGCTCCCCATCAGCGGGCCAGGCTGATGTCCAGCGAGGGCCCAGGGACCTTGGTCACCTGGCTTGGAGGAGCTGAGGCAGCGCAGAGGCGGGTTCTTCCCCAGATGAACCTCTGGGTGGGAGCTGAGCCCACGGCCCGCTGGCTTCAGCTGGGAAGACTCTGTGAGGAGAGCCCAGCCCCGCCGTCCCTGCTTTCCACCTGCGCAACAGGAAGGGCACCAGTGGGGGTGCGGGAGCACACGGTTTGCGGTGAGTTGTCATTACCGACGACAGCTGATTAGTACCGTGTACAGGAGAGAACTGGACGCAAGTTCTGATTTCTGGAATGAGAAGTACCATGGCCGCATGCAAATGTCATCCCCTTCTGGAGTCCTGGTGTCTTTAGGCCCAGCAGCTCCTTCCCGTGTATGTGCTGTCCTCTCTCACGTCCTCTGAGGGCACGCTGTTCTCTGGGTGTGGGGACAGCTCCGCACTAAGATAGGAGGACACTGAGTGATGCAGCTTCGGGAATGTGTCACAGCGTGGCACCCAGTCACTTCACTTGGGGATCATGGTTTGATCCGATGTCCGCACTCGACTGGATTCGATGATGGCTGAAGTCTGAGAGGCTCGCAGGTTTGTGACTGTCGACATCTCCTCTCTCCAGCTGGGCTCTGTGTGGTGCCGTGGATGCTGAGGGCAGCTGGTTCCCTTTCTGGACGGCAGTGGTGATGGCCTGTCCCTCACTCACCCCATACCTGGTGAGCACACATTGAGCAAAGTCAGCTATTGTCCTCACCAAAGAGTCGAGCCCCGCGACAGCCTGCAGAAGGAGAGAGGGAGTGACTGCGGACGAGGCGGGGGAGAGATGCTCTCTGCATGGTCTTGGAGAGAGGAAATGGAAAAGGCCCTGTGGGCAGGACTCACCACTGCCCAAGACACGCTCAGGTCTCCCACAGCACCCCCTCTGAAGTGTGCTGAGGGACAGGGACCGGGACGGGGTACGAGGCAGCGGGCACCGGAGAGCCCGACAGAATCATTCATGCTGGGTCTGTCCATCCGACTCCCTGTAGCGGACGCTCCTGCCCCCGAGGAGCCCTTGTAAGTGGAGGCCCTGCCCCAACCCGGCCCATGGCTGCGCTTTGCCCCAGCACCACCCCAGCCAAGCAGAAGATCCGAGTGGACCTAGGTCACGTAGTGCTTCTTGGTTGTCACTGGGGGAGTGGTTTCTAGTTTCCCACAATTTTTTTTTTATTGTGGAAAAGTACACATGACCTGAGACTTGCCCTCTTCACCATCGTCAGTGGCATAGTGGTATTCAGTGTGTCCCACCGCTGTCGCCAGCAGAACCATGTCACCCTCCCAAACTGAGGCTCTGTCCTTGACTATGACTCCACGGCCCCGGCTGCCCTGATGGACCCAATCCCTCCAGGGACCGTGTGCAGGTGGAGTCCTTGGCCGGTCCTCCTGTGGCCGGTCCTCCTGCCAGCGGCTTCTTTCACACTCAGCGTCACGTCCTCCAGTCGGCCTCGTGTCCAGCTTGCATCCAGATTTCCTTCCACTCTGAGGTGGGGTCGTATTCTGCCGTCTGTAACGCCACTTTCTGCTTATCAGTCCCCGCGGAGATGCACTCCTGAGTGGCTTCTACCTTTTGGCAATCACGACTAGGGCTGCTTGAGCTTGGTGTCTTCATTTTTATTGAGCACTTTTTACAAAGTGCACAAATCTCAGGTGTACAGTTCAGAGAACGTTTCCAAAGCGGAAGCTTCCACACAGCAGTCACCCAGACCAGGAACATAGCAGCACTCTCCCCACATACCCATTTTCAGGATGCGTCCCCTGAGGCAGCTGTCATCTCGACTTCTAACCTCACCTGCTGGCCGCACCATGCTTGCCCTTTCCTGGACACAGTGCTACAGTGTTACAAGATCCATCTCACTGCTGCAGGAGACAGCGATTCAGTCCTCCTCCTTGGGCTGTGGTAAGAATCCCAGGGGACACAAATATCTTTATTTACTGCCTGGCTACTATGGTGGATATTCACTTTGTACCCAGGTGGACGCTGTCCCTGAGGAAGCTGGAGCGGACATTCTTATACACGTCTCTGGCATCCATAAGCACTGATTTCTCTTGCCTACTCACCTAGGAATAGAATTGCTGGACTGTGAGTAAATGGCTTCAGCAGATACTGCCAAATAGGTTTTCAAAAGTGTCTTTTTATTTGAGCTCCTTTCTGCAATGTACAAGATTTCCCATTGTTTCTGTCCTGGACAACACTTGGTTCTGTTCTCCTTTTTAATTTTAGGTATCCTAAAGTTTGGTGTCATCTCGCTGTGATTCAGATTTTCACTTCCCTAAAAACTAAAGAGAGCGGGCACTTTTCTTGTTCTTACTGGCCGTTGCACACCTTCTTTTGAAATGCATCTGTTCAAGTTTCTTACCTACTTTTTAAATTGGGTTGTACGTTTCTTATTTATTTATAAGAATTTAAAAATATTTTCTGGATAGAGGATCTTTGCTGGTTATGTATGTTTTACATATTCCCCCCCCATTGTGTTGTTCAGATTTTTCACTATTTTAATTATTTTTTTAATGAATAATACTTGTCAATTTGAATATAGTTCAATGTGTGTTTTATCTTTGTGGTTAGTATTACGTTTTGTGTTCTACTTAAGAAATATTTGTCTACTACACATCTGTGAATACGTTCTCCTGTGATATCTTCTAAAGTCTCTACTGTCCAATCTTACCCATCCAGATTTACAATCTATGTGGAATTAATTTATTTGCATGATGTAAAGTACAGGATTAGACTCTTTTCTCTCTGCATGAATATCTAGTTGACCAGTACTATTTATTAAAAGGTAAGCCTTTGCCACTGCTGTGCAGAATTACCTTTGTCATATACCAAATTTATGTGTATGTCTCAGTCTTTTTTGGGATTCTCTCTGTTCTGTTCTATTGGTACTTCAAAAAAAATCTTTTTGTCAGTGCAACTCTCTTAAGCACTATAGCTTTACTCTATCTTGCATGTAAGCCATCGATTCTGTTTTTCATCAGTGCTGACTTGCCTACTTATGGCCCTTGGACTACCATTGGCATAGTCGCTTTCCCACTGCCGGGATACAATACCCAATACTTACAAGGTAAAGGAGGAGTGATTTGTTTTGGCTGATGGTTCTTAGAGGATTCAGTCCAGAATCAGCTACCCATGGCAGGAAGGGCGTGGTAGAAGGGTCTGGTGGAGGAAAGGTGCTTACCGCATGGCAGCCAGGAAGCAGAGAGAAGGGAGGCAGTGGGGCGGGAACCAGACCCTTCCAGTCAGGCTCCCGGAGACCTCCTGACAGCACATTCAGCTGGGATTTCACTGGATGAGTCCATGAATGAATGTAGCACCCCATGACCCAATCCCCTTCCCAAAGCCCCTCCTCTGAATGCGTAATTCTTTTGGGAGAATTCTAGATCTAAATAATAACATCCACACACACCTTTAAAAAAAATCAGCCTAAGTCTCTCAATAAAAATGTATGGAGGTTTTGATCAGGATTGCATGGAACCTATAGATCAAAGATTTGACATCTTTTACAATATTGAATCCTTCAATCCATGAACATGGTATATCTCTCCATCTATCAAGGACTTAATTTTTTTAAAGAATGTAGGGTTCTTTCTAGATATTTTATGTTATTAAATGTTATGCAAATAGTATTATTTTAGTTTTAACTCTGTATGTTTCTTGTATAGAGAAATAAAATTATTTTTGTTTGTTTATCTTACAGTTAGTGATTTTGCTAAATTTGCACATTTGTTCTAACGGTTGAAAGCTACTACTAGACAATTTTTTTCCTGTCCGTGCAATCAGTTGTCTAAAATAATGCCAGCTTAATGTCTACACTTCTAATTGTGCACCAGTGTTTCCCCCTTACCCTCAAGAGGATGTGCTCTTGCTTCATGTGAACAGCTGGGATCTGAAACTGCACTGCGGTACTGACAGTGATCACAGGCATCTTTACTTCAATATTTCAAAGTTTTCAGGATTTTATCATTAACTATAATGTCTACCATAGTTTTTGTTGATTCTGTTTATCAGATTAAGGACTCTAGTTTGCTTTGAAATTTTTGAACTTGCATTTGATTTGCAAACGCTTTTAACACATTTATGAGATGATCATATAATTGTTCTCATTTAACCTTTATGGTGAATTACTAGTGTTTCATTCTTGGAAGAAAGCCAATACAGTTATGATATTTTATTCTTTCTACATATTGATGGACTCTATTTACTAACAGGTTGCTTAGCATTTTTTTTTTTTTTTTTTTTTTTTTTGGTACCGGGAATCAAACTCAGGATCTTGTGCTCACCAGGCAGGTACTGTGCCATTAAGCTATATCCCAGGCCCTAGCATTTTGATCATGTTATGGTTTGTGTCTGGATGTCCCCCGCAAAGCCTCATGCAGTCATGGGGTAGGCTTCTAGAGTATATGATTGATTCTTGGGTGTGAGTGCTACACCTGCTCTGGGGCGGGTACTTTGCATACAGTGTAAGGGAGGGAAAGAGGCTTGCTCTCTGCTGCTCCTCCCTTTTTGCTGTTGCTGTTTTCTCTGTGCTCCACTGCCAGGAATTGTTGTCCTCTGCCTTGGAGCCAGCCGAGTACGCACTGAAGCCTCCACAAACTGTGAGCTGAATAAACCTTTCCTTCCTTAATTCTGGGTGTCAGGTTTTTTATCTCAGCAACGAGAGAAAAGTAAGACAGATCATATTAAAGTTTCTTCTAAAATAAAAGTGCTTCTAAGCGATGTGCATCTGGAGGCGTGTGATTTCTGGCTGTGCTTCTGTTTGCAGTGCTACCAACCGTCAGTGAACATGGTCTGGATCCCACTATGTCAGTATTCTTCCTTTCTGTGTGTGAAGTTCTACAATTCTAACTCTATTATTTCTTCTTCAATTGTCAGTTTGAATACATCTTTGAGGAGAATTTCCTTTTATCAATTTTCCTATTCTGTCCTTATTGAAAAGACATTGTTTCCTTTCATTTACAATTCTCTAATGAGTTGATTTCTAGCAACCTTCAGTCTTGTCCAGTAAGACATTTTAGTAGTATAATTAAGAATTCATAGATCTAAAAATATTTGATGTGTTTCAGTTTATTTAAATCATTATTCTTACTTATGTTCAAATAGTCCCATCTTTTTTAAAAAAATTTTTGTCTTTTTGAGACAGGGTCTCACTATGCAGTTCAGGCTGGATTTGAACTCACTTTGTAGCCCACGCTGGCCTCAGACTCACAGCAGTTCTCCTGCCTCAGCCTCTCGAGTGCTGGGATTACAGACACGCACCAGCCGGTTCCTGCTGTTTTCTTCTAGCGCTGACTCAGCCATTTCTCCTTGGTTCCTTTCAGTGGGACGTGGTGTCGAGAAGCAAAATCTAAGCTCAAAGAGTATCCTTGCAGGTGGGAATTTCCTCACAATTATACCTTTCCAACGACAGAGCTGGGAAATAGCAACTGTCTTGGTTACTTTTCTTTCTTTGCTGAAACAATGTATGTCACGCCCAGAATTAAGGAAGGAAACAAAGGTCTATTTAGCTTACTGTTTGTGGAGGTTTCAGTCTATAATCAGCTGACCCCCAGGCAGGGTGCAGGGCACAGGGGCAACACCTTAAGATGGCACAACACAGCAAAAGCAGCAAGAGCAGAAAGCGGGAACAAGCCTCTTTTCCTCCCTTCTATTGTAAGCAGGCTACCCCACCCAGGGGGAACATAGCACTCACATAATCTCCCTGCCCTCCTCCTGCACAGGCTGAGGATGAATACAAGGTAAGGTCCCTGGCCCCCTGCTGAGTCACTTAGTTACCCTTCTGAACTTCTCAAACTGAGAGCTGTAAGGGCGTGTCCTTTTCATCCTGGGAGGTAGAACTGCTGAGTCACTTAGCCAAGCCTCTAGATTCCTCCAGTCGACACAGTGTATCAACCCTAACAGCAACTTTTTAAAAAGTCAAAATATTAACCTGGCACAGTGGCATATATTTGTAATCCCACAACTTTGATAGGCTGAGGCAGGAGGATCATAAGATTGAGCCCAGGCTGGTTAATTTAGTCACTGAATGATACCAGTCTCCAAATAAAAATTTACAAAGGGCTAAGGATATAGTTCACTATGAAGACCCTGGGCACAATCTACAGTACCCCCCCCTTCATAGAACACGAAATACTTTCTGATCTAAATAATTTTACCTGCAACTCAAATTTAGGACTATTATTTTTTCACTGAAGTGAATCAATTCGTGTGTTTCTCCTTTTTTCCAAAGCCCTCAGTCCTGGTTCTCCGCAGCCCCAACAGAAATTGCTCCCTTGCCTCACGCTGCAGTGCACTCCACAGCCTCAGCGCAACATTGGTTACCAGCAGCACGGTCACTGAGCGTGGCGCGGGTCTGCGTGCGTGCGCGCGCGCATGCGCATCTCCAGGGACCCGCCCACCGGGGCTGAGCAGGCCTCACCGCGTGTAGGAGCCACGCTTGAGGTCTGCTCTCTGCTTTGTTCATCACCAGCCTAAGGCACCCCTGGGTTCATGGGCTTCATTTCGTCTTTGTTTTTAAGGGTTGCTTCTCAATTGATTTGGGGTTATTTATATAGATGTGCATAACTTAGATGAAGCCTCTGGCAGGACCATAAGCCAAGGTTATATTCAGAGCTATCCAGCTTCGATCCCTGTCTGAACCCTCTTACTGTAGATAATTCTGTTAAAGTGTGTTTTTTCTTCTCATTTAGATGTATAAACAAGCACGTGTATTTTCCTATTTTTCCCTTCTTTTCCACAGGTAGTAACATACTGTGTTCAAGATAATGCAGATAATAATCTTGGTTTTTACATGTAATGCCCTAAACGTCACACCACTGCGGTACACAGAAGTAGTTTATTGGTAGCTCTAGCACTCTCATGGCACAGATAACCCACGGCTCAGTCAACCTGTGCCCTTCGTGGGGTCTCTAGCTGGTGCCCAGTCTTCTGCTGCTATCGCCAGAGTCACGGTGACTTGTTTTACACGTGTGTTTCCATGTTCTCCCTAGTGTCTCTTTTGGCTGTTTCCAGAGGTGGAACTGCTGGCTGAGAGGAGAAATGAATATGCAGTTTTGCTAAGTATTTTGGAATTCATCTCCACAGGAGAATTTGCATTTTGCCTTCTGATCTGCAAAGTATGAGGAGGGCAGAAGCTCCTCCACAGCCTGGCCAGGCATATTTCATCGAATTTTGAAAAACTCAACACATTTTCAAATTCAACAGTTTGATCATCATGCTTTGAAAAATATCTGGAATGTTGGATTTAACAGTCCCGTTACCTCTAACCTAAAAATGGTGGACGACTTGAACAGGAAGCTGGTCATAGAAATGAACAAGCTGATTAAAAGGAAAGGGCCTTAAAACATGAACTTATCAGAGCAACACAAAAAGGAGATGTGGTTCTGACTTGCCCCGAGGGCAGGACCCGCTCCCACCTCGAGTCTCTGACCCTGTGGTTGGGCAGGCCAGAGCCTCCTCCCTCCCACAGGACACAGCGGCCCCCACACCTGCTCATGGGGGTCCCCGGGGTCCAGCTCTCACCTCTGCAGGGCCGGCTCACCACTTTCTTTGGGAATCTGGGCTTGTGCCTCCGGATCCCTCTACCTGTCCACATCTCCTCTTGTCCTCCCACCCCCAGCCCGGGGCCCCTGCTACACCATCTCCCACTGCCTTGCCCAGACTGGGAGGCCCAGAGCACCCGGTCTTGTGTGCTCAGAGTCAGGGACTGTCTTTCCGAGCAGTGGTTCCATCCGCACTGATGTCCATCTCCACCATGGCGATCCTAACCCCATCCGTTCCCCTATGACATTTTCATTTAAAACTCTCTCTGCTCAGATTTCCCCTTCACCTCCCCTCCAGTGTCAGGTTAAGGCTGTTAAGTGACCTTGGGCTCATGGTAGAGTATTTGAACAATAAATGAAAGTACACAGTTTCAGAACGAAACAGGTGAACATAACGCCCAGACGTGGTGGCCAGCGTCTCGCTTGGCATGTTTACTGCGGCGTGTTGTCTGTGCGTTTAAGTGTAAGTGAGATCGCAGCGCACACGTACATTCTCCCCTGCTTCTCTACTTACTGCTCCTTCTGAAAACATGTGGCTCTATTTCTTCGTGGTACTGTTCTCTTTCATAATTTCTTAATTATTTTTTATTCATTATTATTTCCTTCATATTTTAAAATTAGAAATGTTTTATCCCCTTTCCCACTGTCCCAGTTGAGTGCGTGGATGACTTGTGTTTATTGTTTTTGTTCAAAATGGATTTCAGGGATTGGTTTTTCTTACCCTCTAGATTTCTAAAGTCAGAAAGTAGAGCGGGACAAATCCAGGGTAATTCCACTCACTAAGAAACCACTGAGCGGGGCTTAGGTGCTCTTTATGGTGGTACACTTCCCCCAGACGTGCAGCTTCCGATTTCACCTACTGCATTTTGTGAACATTTTCTATGCCAGTGTATGCTTTCCTTCAACAATCATTTTTAATGGCTACGTAGTGTTTTACTGCACAGATCAAATTCATGTTTCTCGGTGGTTTAATTGCTTCTCTGAACGCTCTCTCCTCAGAAATGGTCTTTCGTTGTTAATGTCGTTAGGATATATGTTCCGGCTATGGCTCACATTTGGGAACGAGGAAGATTCAATTTCTAGAGCTAGAATTCACGGGCCACAGCGTGGTGTCCGCAGCGGTATGTGGTGTCCGTTGCCCCTTGCACACCCAACCCAGGACGCGGGGCTTTGCCTTCCTGAATCTTCTCCAACATGCATATGCTTCTAATGGGCTGGTTTGGTTGAGTAGAAGACACGGCACGTTCTTTCGGTACTGGTGATGTTGAAATTGCCCTGATTTGTGTCGTGTGTGTATGTTCACTCATGTTCCTTGCTTGTTGTCTTCAGAACGCTTTGCACGTGAAGCCAACGTGCAGACGCTGATCCCCCTCGCCATGCACCTTCGCTCTTCCTGGTGGCACACGGCTCTCTTATGAGTTTATGTAGACGAGTCTCGATTTTTCTCTTCTGTGTTTTTGGCTCTGGAGCCAGCCTTAAATTTTCCAGTCCATTTTATGGTTGTGGAAATATTATGCTATTGTTTTTCTTAAGACTTTCATGCCTTTACTTCTTTTTAATTTTTAATGCAGTATTTAATCACAGTTGTAATGATTTTCGCTTGAGACCTGCATCAGGGTTGAACTTTATGGATTTGTGAGTGTCACTTACCCAACCCCTGCAGTAAGGGGCCCACGAGTGCCTGCTCATTTACAGGGTTGCACCATGTGAGCCTTGGAGATGAAGAGCAAACTTGGGTCAGGGACCTGGGAGGCTCCACAGAGGGCCGCCTCTCTGCTCAGGCTGCACATTCTGGCCAGTGGTGTCCGCTCTGGGTGGGCGGAGCAGCCCTTGGGTGCTGCATGGCGGCCGGGTCTCGTCCCAGGCCTTTGGGCACGGTCGGGTGGCAGTGTGGGCCCTGGCTTCTGCCTTCTCACCCTCGGCCATGGCCAGTCTTCCCCTTACCCCCAGTCCAGCTTTCGAGGGCGGGTCCAGCTGTCTCCCCTGTAGTCTAAGTGCCCGGGGCACACCCGTTCTGAGTTGGGCTCCCCAAAGGCAGCCCCTGACAAGGATTTGAGCACAGGTTATCGGTTTCAGGGGGAGTCCAGGGCCCGCGGCAATGTGACATGGGAAGGAAGCTCTTGAGAGGAGCGCCAGGGCGGTGTGGTCAGCGGGGTCCGTGCCCACTGGGGCTGTTGTCTGGCGGGAGACTGTGGTCCGCCCCTCTTGTCCTTCATCAAGACAAGCCCTGGCTGCCCCCAGGGCTTTCTGGATTTCTGTCCTGACTGTCCTTGCAGAGAAAGCCTACGAGACAGACACAGGTCCCTGCCGTTGGAGGCCACAGTGCTGGGCGGTGTATGAGGGCCACCAGCTGCGGCTGTGGAGGGCCACCCCTGCCGAGCATCCCTGGCCACTTGTGGTCCAGGTCCCACAGCAAAGCTTCCAAGGTGGGTAGCTGAAGACAGGCAGTGTGCGGTGAGCAGCTCCATCTGGACGCCCTTCTTTCCGGCCCTTCCGGGAGAAGTGCATGGCTGACCCTTCCACAGGACTCGAGCAGTTACCCAGAAGCCGAAGACATCCTCTGGCAAGAGCTGGGGGTGGCACTGAGTTGCGTAATCACCCCTTTTCTTACCAGCTGTGGTCACTTCCGAGAACGGCAGTGAGGCACGCGGGGACGGAGGAGGCCACAGGGGCAAGGGCTGGGGTCAGGCAGAGCGGCCCGCGCGCACCTTGACCGTGTGGGCTGCTGCAGGGAGCCGGGAAAAACGGCTCATTGTATGACTCACTCATGAGTCACAGCAGTGCTCATTCTCATTTTCAGAGTTTTTAAACTCACAAATGCTTTCCTCCCACAAGCAAACAATTGCCATTTTTATTCTAAAAGCCCAGTCAAGTCTATCATCATTTTAATCTCTTACTACATATTAATGGGATACATGCGTTTAATTTGGCTGAGGAGGAGAAGGAGTCTCAAGAAAAAAAATCTGATTTTGGGTCTATTTCCTTTCTTGCCGCGCAGGCAAATCCCAGATGAAATGAAGGGAGGCCACCCCACAATGACAAGTTTGTAAGCCAAGGATGTTGAGGAAGGAATTTGTACTTTGAATTCGCTGGCTCTTTTTCAAATATTCGGGTGGGGCGTTTGCAGCTCATATTTTTGTGACAAGGCGGGTGATAAATGAGACCATAAACTAAGCTCGGTTGTCATCGCTCTGCAGCAGGTACGTGGGATTCATTACGAGGGTCTGGGCTAGGTGCTCCTCTGGGGTCGGGAGCTGGGGCAGTGGTCTCCAGAACTGGAGGGACCATGCCTCTGCCCTTTCATTTGGCTCCAACTCATGGCTCAGCGGGGTGATGTGAGGCTGCAGAGTTAGGATTTCATTTCTGGCCATGGTGTTAGAGGCCAGGCCAAACTGCGAAGGGAAGACCTCATTTCCGAAGTCCATTTCACCCTCCCCGGGCTGTGTGCCTGAACCCTGCCCCACGGCCCGGAGCCCTGGACTCTGGGTCACCCGGTAGCTGGGTGCCACAGTGCTGCTGGATGTCTCGGCTGAGCAGGGTCGGTAGGGCGTGGGTTCCCCTGGTGCCCTGGCAGCTGCTGGTAATGTTGGCTGCTGGCTCTGAGGCAGCAAAGGCACCAGGGAGCTCCCTCATCACCGGGGGACACTGGGCCTCCTAGAAAGCGACAGGCACAGTGCCCAGGCCAAGGTCTGCCTGGCGCCAGGAGAGTGAAGATGGTGATGATGAGGCTGATGGGAGGGGACAGAGAGGTCGCTGTGGACCTTCGTCCTGCAACCGCAGGAGCTGCACCTTTGTCTCGGGTCGATTTTAACTGCTTTTGGCCTTGTGGGTATAGAGGTTCAGTGACATGTGGGGGCTTGGGGAGCTGAGGAGGAAAGATGTTTGTGTCCTGAGTGGAGCCTGGCTCAGGGAGCTTTGGGCTGGAGATCAGGACTGGAAAAACACCAGGGACCTAAGCTTGTGTTCAAGCAGGGAGGTACCGGGCCTGTGGGTGTGCAGTTCTGCAAATGGTGCTGATATTTCATGGTCTGTACTGGAGATCGCCAATGGCACTGACCACAGAGCTCTGGCGTGTGATGGAATAGGTGCCACATCGGGGCCCTTAGCTCTCTCTGGCTCGGCCATTGTGCAGCTGACGGTCAGAGGTGGTCCGCCTCCGCTCCTGAGATCCCCACTGGCACGGTCAGGTCCACCGAGACTCTGTCCTGCTCATGCTAGGGCAAGTTGGCCGCACCCAGGCCTCCAGGGCCCTCCAGCCCCACGAGGGGGCTGGCCGGGCTCATGGACAGTGAGAGAACTGGGGCTTTTCATTAGTGTTGTCACACTCCTTCACTGTCTATTTTGTATTAAAAAATAGAAATTTCATTGATTCATAAAACCTGAGGGGAACTAGCCATTGCGACACAATATTGGGGACAGATGTCTAATTCTAAAGCACGCAGACATGTGCTGCATTCTCCAGCAAAGCAGAAGCCAGACGCAATCAGCAGCATTTGCCCGCCAGCAGGGTCGCTGCAGCGCCTCCGCCCTGTGGCCACCGCCCCCACACTCCCGGTGGCGGGACTCGCCTCACTGGGCCTTGGAATCTGCAGGAGGCCGTGCACAGGAAATTCAGGGAACATTTGGGGCCAATCTTCTAGTGAAGCTGAAAGGCAAAGAGCACTGCCAAATCCTCCCTGGAAGCCAGTGTTACCTGGATTCCAAAATCATCAGACAAGGACTCAACCCAAAAGGAAAACTACAAGACAGTCTCTTTGATAACATACATGCAGAGATCCTCAACAAGATACTGGCAAGCAGAATGAGACAATTCATTAAAAAGACCATACATCATGACCAAGTAGGCTTCATCCCAAGGATACAAGGATGGTTCAACATACACAAATCAATAAGCGCAATCCATTACAGAACAGAAATTAGGACAAAAATCACATGATTGTGTTGAAAGAGGTGGGAAACACCTTTGACAAAATCCAACATCTGCTCATGATAAAAAGAACCCTGATGAAAATAGATGTAGAAGGAACTTATCTCAATCTGATAAAAGCCATTTATGGCAAACCTACTTCCAACGTCCTGTTTAAGGGGGAAAAGCTCAAAACGTTCCCTCTAAAACCAGGAACAAGACAGAGGTGTCCACTATCCCCACTCTTGTTCAGTACTGTACTCAAGACTTTAGCCAGAGCAATCAGCAAAGAGAAAGAAATAAAAGGGACAGATATAAGGATGGAAGAGGTCAAATTGTCACTATTTGCACATGATACAATCTTTTATGTGGAAGACAAAAAAATTCCACCAAAAGACCGCTAGGACTATTAATCAAATTCAGCAAGATAGCAGGATGCAAAATGAACACACAAAAATTCATACCACTCCCATACACCAATAAAAAATCTCCATTAAAAAAACTAGGAAAACAATACCATTCATAATAGAATGGTATTCAAGAAAAATCAAATGCTTAGGAATTAACTAAGAAAGCAAAAGACTTCTGTGATGAAAACTATAGCACTCTGAAGAAGGAGATTGAAGAAGACATCAGCACATGGAAAGACATCCTGTTTCTGGATAGGCAGAACTAATATAGCCAAAATGGCCACACTTCTAAAACTGATATATAGGCTTAAAGCAACCCCAATCAAAATATCAACAGCTTTCTTCACAGAACTGGAGAAAACAATCCTAAAATTCATATGGAACCAGAAGAGACCCAGAATAGCAAATGCAACCCTGGGCAATAAGAGCAAAGCAGGGAGGCATCACAATCCCAGATTTCAAGTTATACTACAAAGCTACAGCGATAAAAACAGCAAGGTGCTGGCTCAAAAACAGATATGTGAATGATCAATGAAATAGAATAGAGGATGCAGAAACAACGCCAGGCACATTCAGCCATCTGATTTTGATGACGGAAACTAAAATATACACTGGAGGAAAGATAAATGATAAGTAAATGATTAATAAATGATGTTGGGAAAACTGGCTATCCACATGCAGAAGACTGAATGTAGACCCACATCTCTCACCAAGTACTAAGCTAAAATCAAAATGGGTCAAAGATCTAAACACTTAATATGCTGGGAGATAAAATAGGAAAAACTCTTGAAGACATTGGTATAGGCAAGGACTTTCTGATCAGAATCCAAAATTGCACAAGAAATAACATCAAGAATCAACAAAAGGGATTATATCAAATTAAAAAGCTTCTGCACAACAGAAGTAACAAGAGAGTGAAAAGACAACCTACAGGGTGGGAAAAAGTTTCTGTCAGATATTTCTCAGACAGAGGACTAACATCTAGAACATACAAAGATTTCAAATTAGACATCCCCAGAATAAAAGACCCAATAAAAAATTGGCAATTGAAACAAATAGACATTTTTCATAAGAAAAAGTACAAATGGCCAATAAGTACATGAGAAAATATTCAACATTGCTAGCCATTAGGGAAATGCAAATTAAAACAGCACTGAGATTCCATCTTACTCCAGAAAGAATGGCTATCATCAAGAAGTCTAACACAGTAATAAATTCTGGTGAGGCTGCAGAGAAAAAGAACGCTTCTGCATTGTGGGTGGGAATGTAAACTAGTGCAATTATGGAAATCAGTGTGAAGAGATCTAAAAAAACCTGAAACTAGAAATCCCATTTGATCCAGCTAATCCCCTTCTAAGTATCTTCCTGAAGGAGTTAATGACATCGTATTGTAGCGATCCACGCACACCCATGTTTATAGCAGCACAACTTATAATAGCTTAAGCTTGGAAGCCTATATGCCCATCAACAGATGAGTGGATAAAGAAAAGGTGGCATTTACACACAGTGGAAAACTACTCTGCCAGAAAGAAAGATAGGGGCTGCCTGGCAAGTGCAAGGTTGTGAGTTCGATTCCCGGTAAACAAAACAAAAAACAAACAGAAAGAAAGACACATTTGAGTCATCTGTAGGAAAATAGATACACCCTGAGACCACAGTATTAAGTAAAATAAATCAGCCACACAAGGTTAAATATTTATGCTTTCTCTTATATGAGAAATCCAGACAAATAAATTAAAGGGCAAAAACAGGGAGACAGATCTTTTGCAAAAAGGAAGGGACCAAGATATGGGGTGGGGGTGAAAGAGAAGTGAGATGCATTATATACACACATCAACTCCACACAAGGAATGGGATTATGTACTGCGAAAGTGTACTAAAAAACAGAAGAAAAATTAAATCTCCAAAAAGAACTGATTTATAATCTGAAAAGTCAAAGAAAAAAATTAAATGAAATTAGAGATGAAAAGCTAAAGCAACCAAGGTGGGAAGAATGGTGAGTCCAGTGGGTGGAGGGACCATGGGAAGAGGCGTCACTGAGAGGTCAGAGATCACTGTGGCTTAAACGTCTGCGGAGGGCACAAGAGCCATTCTGGATGGTCACACTGCAGAGTGCAGGACAAACCTGAGATGTCCGGAATGACAGGAGGAGGCTAAGGGCTAGAAGGGATTTTAACAAAGAGAAGGACAGAAGGCAGCATACGCCGCAGGGGAGGAATTGGTTCAACATCTGAGTGACTGGGGACCCTGAGGAAGAGCCTGAGCCAAGGGGACAGGCGGGGCAGGAAGAGGGGGGGGACCAAGGCCGCGCACCTTGACATTTACCCGTGAGGCACTGGGATCTCAAGGAGAGGCAGCGGTCCTACAAAGGGACCCTTTCTGCTTGGGCCTCAAAGTAGTAAATCTGAGGGGAGGGTCCCAGCAGCCGCAGGCCTCCCCAGCTCCTTCCACATGCCACATGCTGACCTCCTGTGCAGCCGCAGGGTGGTCACCTGCAGCCAGGTGTGCAGGAAGAGGCTAGAGGGAGCCGTGAGCCAGGCGTGGGCTCAGAGCAGACTCACCTCTGTGAGACGGGGTGGGGGTGGTAAAAAAGCAAACCAGAGCAACATTTTTCTTTATTTGAGGATGATCTGATCTATGGTCTTTCCAGAGACAACTTGAAAGTTATCAGAATGGATATGCATGCAAGAGGCGGTTGGTTGCAAATCAAAAATCCAGGAAGCCATGGCTATTCTAGATGTTCCAGCCATCAGCAAAGCTCAGTTTATTCTTTGACTCAGATACCTACACATGCATATATGTGTACACATGTGTATACAAACACACACACACATGCACACATACACATACATATTTGGTAATTTTTCTGAAACTGGGAAATTTTCACGGCCACCCCGTATATTAAATATTATGAACTCTTTTCCTGAAAAGTTGACATCAGCTTATTGGTGCATTTTCTAAGCAGCACTGTCAATGGAAAACACATTTCCTTTGCAAAAGCAACAGGGTCCCAAATGCAGAGCCCTCCCCAGAGTACGATGTGCTTGGGCGGATGAGACCCAGGCAGGGGGCAGATGGCCGAGCTCCTGGGCATTGAACGTTTACACGTCCTGGTGCTTCCAGGGAAGGATATCTTCTGGATGCAATCCCAGCTCATGTCCCCAAAGTCTGTCCTTTTCTGTTCTTTTTTTTTTGGTGGTGCTGGGGATTGAACCCAGGACCTTCGCACTGAGCTACATCCTCAGCCCTTTTCAGTTGTTTAGTCTGAGATGAAGTCTGTCTAACTGCCTAAGTTGCCCAGTCTGGGCTTCAATTTGTCAGCCTTCTGCCTCAGCCTTCTGGACTGATGGGATCACCAAAATTCCATTTTCGATGTTACATTCATTGGGAAGAATGTGCTAGAATAACGACCCGGAAGAGTGACAATGTGCAGTGTCCCCGAGCTCCAACTCTCAGGACATCTCAGGATGGGAATAACAAAAGTGCACAGGGCTGATGGAAATGGAATAACAGCAAAGAATAGGTCACTGAAATGACTCAAGCTATTTGAGCATTTATTACATGAAAGAGATAATTAGATCCGTGTGGAAAAGACGGACTGTGCAATGAATGTTACTGGCATAGGTGGTTACAGTTCCTAAAAAACCCAACTACTTCACAATGAAATAAATTCCAGATGGTTTAAGGAGATAAGTGTAGCACAAATGAAATGGTGAAAGAATCTGAGGGATGCCTTGGGGAATATTTCCCCCTCCGGGGGTGAGAAAGGCGCTCTCAGCATAACACCTGAGTCCAGGCAGCATGGAAAGGTTGTATTAATCTGCACACAAATGTGGGAAATCCTCACGCGCCTGGGACGCGCAGATGAAACACTGCCATCGTGGTGGCGATGGGACACCGTGTTCCTCCGTGTTGAGGCCACGTTGCCTTCGGGCCTCGTGGAAAGCCCCACTTTCAGTCCTTCCTGCAGCCCCATGGGCAGCGATGGCGACGCTTGCTGTGCCGCGTGGGGTCAGAGGGCACCTCAGCTTGAGAGCAGGACGGGGCACAGGGGCATCCGCGGTTTACAGCAGTTGCGGGTGTGGCAGATTTGAGGGGAGACACTGTTCAAATGCACCGGCCACAGAGCCTGCCACGGCGGTGCCCATCCTGAGCTCAGCACTCTGGGAGGCTGAGACAGAGGGTCCCAATTTCAAGCCACGCCTTGGCAACGGAGGGACTTAGACCTCGGCGCAGAATAGAAAAGAGATGGCGCTGTAGCTCAGTGTGAAGGCCTTGGGTTCAATCCTCTGTATTGGGAAAAAAAATTCACTGACCACCTAAGTAGATATTGAAACCAACAACCGAATACTTTAAATTTTTTTTGGAACCAGGAATCAAACTGATGACCTTGTGCTTGCCAGGCAGGCGCCGTGCCACGGAGCTACATCCCCGGCCGAATACTCCGAGTGTTGAGGAAGGGACCGTTGCCGTTGAGGATGCTCACAGGGCCCGTACTCCCCTCGCCTCCCACGGAGGCCCTCTAGGGGGCAGGCCGTCTGACTGGCAGGGGGGCCCGGACAAGCTGCTTAAACTTGTCCTCGCGGGGTCAGTGTCCTTCCTTCCTGTGTGGCAAGGACAGCGCCCCCGTGTCCCTCGTGCTCCCGCTGTGACCATCTCAGGGTGACCGCAGAGCCAGGCCTAGGCACACACAGGTCCATGTGAGTGGTGGTGAGCCCACGACCGCGAGCCACGCGGGCTGTTTGTGTCTCTGGGAGCTCTCAAAGGTTTCTCCTCTGGGCCTTGCAGCTCAGATAAAGCAGCCCCAGCTCCGGCTCCCAGCGGCCGCCCAGGAAGCTCGGAGCCCTGCTGCTCCCCGCTAAGCCTGCCGCCATTGGTGGCCACGAGGCCTGCACCGGGGCTGTGACACGGAAGGAGCCCTGGCAGCCGAGCTGTGGCTTCTGTGCCTCTGGGGTTTGAGGGACTCTCGGCTCCTCGGTGGAAAGAAGATGAGAAGGCGGTGAGAAGGGGAAGGAGGGTGCGGCTCCGGCCCCAGGCGCCGGCACCTCCGAGAGCCCTGTGGCCGGCCGGTGGCTTTGTGGCCTGCGTAGTGATTGCGCGCAGAGGGGTGTGGGCGGGGCGGCCGCTCTCCTCCTCTGTGTCCACTCCCCAGCTGCTGCGTCTGCCCTGCTGCCGGCGCCTGCTGCCCATTTCCTGCGCCTAAGCTGCCAGCTCCGCCTCGTGGGGGCAGCATCCGCCTCCCCCGCGCCAGCCCCTGGGGGCCCTGGGGCTGGTCTGCCACCTGCCCACTGGTCAGCGTCCACGCTCTTGCTCTGGGTCCCTCCCAGGCCCCTCCCTGTCTGGCAGGGGTGACCGGTCTTAGGGTCCCTCTGAAGCAGACCTGGGAAGCGGGTTAACCAGACTCTCAAGGGCCACCAGTGTGGTGGCGTGCGCCTATCATCCCAGCACTGAGAGGCTGAGGCAGGAAGATCGCTTTGAGTTTGAGGCCAGCTTTGCTACATAATGACTTCAAGACCAGCTTGTACCGCATAGCAAGACCGAGTCTTAAAAAAAGAGAGGGGGGTGCAATCTGAAGATGCTCTGTTTTATGGGGACTGGCGCTTTCCCAGGGAGGCTCCCAAGAAGGGACACATGGACCATGCTTTCTCTCTCCCTGGACATGCCCTTGGAATCCAGGACGTGGGGAATCTACACCTGGGATCATGGGCCAGGTGCTCCCGCTTCTGTGGTGGCGGGGGGTTTCTACCCAGAGCTCGCAGCCCAGCCTTTCCTGAGGGGAGGAGGAGGCGGAGGAGGGGAAGGGGAGGGGAGCACTGTGTCACTCCATCCAGTCTGCTTGGCCCCCACCCCAGGGCCTTGGCCCTGGCGTACCTCTCTTCAATGTGTGCTTGTCACAGTCTTGGGTACCTTATTAAACATCTCACTCCTCTCCCCTGACCTCTCCGGCTTCCCGCCACTCCACCAAATGATGAAGTTTGGGATGAGATGCTGGCTTCTCTGTGCTGCCTGCCATTTGCTTGGGGACAGGGGTGAGACTGCAGGTGCCAGCAGCCGCTCCTCCTCTCGCACCCCGCCTTCCTTCCAGCCCCCCACGGGCACTGCCAGGTGTATTGATTTGCAGTAGATTTTTATTTTGTAAGGTCTCCTGGTTAATAAAAAATAGGGATGAGGAAAATAGACCTCTTGCAATGGGAGGGGGACCGGAGGGAGGGAGGCAAACAGCAGACAGTTGGGTCCCGCCAGCCCCCGTGAATGCCAAGGTCATGTGCTTACCCAGACCTGTGTTAACACCTTAGGTCCAGGGCCTGAAACTCTCAGGGAAGCCCTCGGGGACCTGCTGGGGCGGGGCTTGTCCCACAGTGGGGTGTGTCAGGGTCAGGGCAGCAGACGGGAGGGAAATCGCAGAGCTGGACCTCACCTTCTCCTTGGAGCTGGAGAAGCTTCAGGACCACATCCCGCGTCCTGTGGGAAGTCAGACCCTTCATACGTTTGCAGGTCCTGCATGCCAGTGACACAGGGACAGGTATTTATATCCAAATGCTGGCCCCACTCAGTAACTCTGGGAAGAGAGACATTTCTGCTTTTGGACACGCACTGTACTTTCTCCGTGGTGCGTTGGTACCAAGACAGTGCATCTTGGCTCCTTCCTGCAGTGAGCACCCGTCCCCCTCTCCTTAGCTGCCTTTGGTGGCCCACCCCGACCCGCCGGGCCAGGGGGCAGCCGAACGCTCACATTAGCACAAATGCTCCCGGCATTGTGGGCTTTGGAAAAACAGATTCCTGTGAAGATGACTTGTGTGTAGGCCACAGAGGCGCAGACCTGGTGACTGTCCTTGAGGCCACCTGTCTCAGACACAAATATTTCCATGAGGTGCATGGCAGTGGCGGGGCCTCTGCACTTTCAGCGTGTTAGGGCTTGGGATGCTGTCAGCTGGCTTCTGAGGGTTACAAAAATATAATAAGGAAGGAAGCATATTCTTCACCCAGATGGTCAGCCTCAAACTTTCAAGGTGATTTTAAAACTAGAAAATAAAAATCGCACAAATTTCATAATAGATGCATGGAGACAAATTTAAAATCTCAACCCAGGCCTCTTTCCACTGTGGGCAAGAGCAAAGCATAGGTCTGCTCAGGGTTATTCAGCTGGTTCGCTAGAAGCCGTGGCCTCTTGAACCCTTTGGGACTCTGAGGTGCTGGGGGCAGCCGTCGGGGCTCCTGGGACTCTGGTGAAGGAAATAGGGACCCAGAGACCGCAGCCCCTCCCACGGTGTGCTCTGGCTCCCAGCAGAGCATGGCAGCATTGTCTCGCTGGCTCTCGCCCAGCTCCGTGGAAGCAGCAGTCCCTCCTGTGCACTGCCCACCAGCTCAGGTGACCTCTGCTGTCCTTCCCTGACATCTGCTGCAGCTGTGAACGGAGAGGCCCTCTCGGTGCAGGGGCACAGCCTGGAGGGAGGCTGCAGCGGGCAGGGCGAGTCTGGGAGGAGGTTTTGGAGCCCTCTCTCCCATCTGCCCTCTGTTCCCCTTCCCGAGGCGTGCGACTCTGCCTCCTGCGCGGACGGACAGCACAGCCATGTGTGTGCCGACACCTGCCGCAAACGCAGGGGAGCCCTGGGAGCCTGCTTGCGTGCCGTGCCCCCTCTGCCTGGACTTGTGGATGTCACCTCCAGCTGGCATCTGTGGCCCTTCCTTGGTGCTCTGCCTGAATCTCGGAGCTGAGATGCCGGGGCCTCATCTGCCCTCAGCTCCTGTGGGTGGGGACCCATCTCCCTCAATGGCTCTGCGAATGAAAGCGTAGACACCGGGCAGGACCGGCTTGGCTTCTCCGGCCCCTCGCTGGCCTGTCCCAGAGCAGCTCCTAAGCGGACACTGCGGGGAATCCTGCCTCAGGCCCGTGGCATGCGCAGAGCCTCCTGTGTGGCCTCTGTCCCGCAGGGATGGAAATCACGATTTGGCCCTGCCCTGTCCCAGGGGCCTGTCTGTGGCGCTCACCGCACCTTCCAGCATCTTTGCCACCTGTGGTCCATCCCTCCGCCTGCCACCAAGGAGGGGCCCAGCCTACCTCCTTAGTGACCCCCAGGGCGCCTTCACCCTCAGGTCCCTCCACTCCAAACATGGCTCCTGGCACTTTTTAGCAGGCGTGTATTAGAGGAGAACAACATACAAATGTGCCTCGAGTTCTGACGGGCTATGTCTTCATAAACCCACAGTGAGTAGGAGACACTGTAAGCTGCGTTGAATGCCCTGTACCCTCGACCATCCTAGCGCACCTGGGCCCTTCTGTGCACCTGGGACTTATATCCACACGCAGTGGGGCAGCACCACCCGACACAAAGCCCATCTTGAAACAATGCTCTTGCTGAGCAGCTCCTGTCATGTCGCTGAATGCCCATGGGTGGAAAGTGCCACAGTGCCTCTCCCCTCATGACCTGGGACTGCCTGGTATCCAGAGAGAGGATCACAGTGCATGTCCCTGGCCCAGATCAGCTGAGAATCCTAATTTGGACAGTCACAGACAGCGGCCGCCTGTGAGTGTTTCCGTCTGGTTCCTCTGCACCTGCTGCACCTGCTGCACCTGCTGCACCTGCTGCACCTGCTGCACCTGCTGCGCCTGCTGCACCTGCTGCACCTGCACGGTAGGCTGTGGTGAGGGGCAGGGTGCTGAGGGCACGTCACTTGGGTGTTCACTCCTGGTGGTCCCACCCCAGCAATCAGGTCCTGGAGCCTGGGTCTCTGGGGTCCCTTCTGCAGGTGGCATTTCCCAGCATGGTACTGTACCTCTCAAGCCACGTGCAAACCTTGCTATGCTGCAGTGCAGAGTGAGGGGTGATGCAAATGGCCCCGGCTCGGTGTCCCTGTGCAGTCGCACCCTCCCGTCTTCAGAAGGGTGGTGAATAATCACTGTGGACTCAGGGACCCGGAAATGGAGTGTGGGAGAGCACGACTGTGCCGCTAAAGGTGATGGTCTCACCGGTTCACGCTTGAGTCAGGAGTCTGAGTCCTGGTGGAAGGCTGTGTCCCCAGGAACACACAGGCGGCCAGCAGGTCTGGGGGAACCGTGTTTTGGGGGTGGGCTAGAGGAAAGCTGGTAGGACCTCCTATGTGCTTTTTTTTTTTTTTTTTTCAAAGTCTGTCTTCAATTGGATCCTGTTTCTGTAAAAATAAAAGAAATTCATTATAATGTTAGCAACAAAAAATCTTCCAGTAGGGCTGCATAAAAAGCAGCTTGGGGAAAAGAAAGAGGAAAGCTCACAGCAAAGCAGCAGCCGGGCGGACACATGTGGCCCCAGCTGCAGCTGCGGACCAGAGGAGACTCTGGGTGGGGACATCGGTGGAGGGGAAGGAACTGGGTGGGCAGGGCCCGGGATGGACAGCGTCCTGGCTGGGGGGCTCCTGGGCCAAGCCCACACCATCCACATGGCCTGCCAGGAGCCTGCTCTGTCCTTCCCTCCACAGCTGCTCTCATTCTGAAGGGAACCCTTGCCCTGGGGGCCCTTGTCCCACCCTACTGGAAGTACCAACTGCACCCCGAGGCGCTCCATCTGAGTTTGTGTCACACCACGCTGCCCATTGTCACCTCATCCTGTACCCAGGTCCTCGCTGCAGCCCCCACATCCTACTCCTGGGCCACCATGCTTCTTCCAGGCCGGCCTTTCACAGAAACCACATGAAGTGCCCGTGCTGGGCTGCCGTGGGAGACGCCACACTGCCATCTTGGCCTGCCAGGCCCTCTGCTCTGGCTCGAACCCAAGTACCATCCACGTGAGCTGCCATCCTTCCCCAAACAGCCCAGCAGGATGAACCCAGAGGGCTCAGCCCTGGAGCTCTGGGTGCCACCCACAGCCCCCCGGGAAAGGAGACACACCAGGACAGGGTGGGGCGTGGTAAGTCCCACTGTCAGAATCTTCTGATCCTAAGAAACCAGACACTGTAGGTGACCTTTAACCCAGTCCTTGTGTCCAGTGGCGTGGCCCGATCTTCAGGGAGCCAGGTGGGGTGGGTGGCACCAGGCATCTGTGGGCTGACTTAGAGCCCCTGTGGTGCCTGAGTCTCCCCGAGACCTAATGTAAAGTGCCTTTCCAACTCCCTCTTCCCACCCCCGATGTGCAGACAGGAAGCACCAATGCCCACGTCCCTGCATGGGCAGAGAATTTCCTGATGAGCATCGCACTTGAGTTCAGATGTGCCCTGCTTCCTGGAGGTGGTGCCCAGCCTCGTGTGTCTCCAGGAGCCTTCTCAGCTTACCTGGCAGGTTTTGGGGTGCACCCCATCATGGGACCCGCCCACTCAGCTCTCAGCCTGTGTGGTCAGATGGGTTTCTGAGTCTGGGGCAGGGGAGGCAGGATCCCCTGCAGATGGACGAAACTCTCCTTGAGTGGTGCTGGGTGGGTGCTGTGGGCACATATGGGCCCCCATGACCTGCACAATGGCCAGGTTCCCCCATGTAGATGGCTTCATGATGTCACGGGAGGGTTAAGAGGTCTGACGAAAAATGTGATACGCATTTAAAATTTGAAAATTATTACAGTAAAAGACATGTTACCATGAATCCCCCTCAAAATACTGCCCCCCAACACACTCATCCCATCGTTCTTGCCACTTTTGGCAGCAGCTCTGGAAGACCTCTTTCCCAAGTCTTTATTCTTCCTTCTGCGCTCTCCTCTGTCCTTCTAGGTTTCTTCTGCAGTTAGGGTGCCGTTGCTTTCTCTAAGCTTCCAAAAGCAACATGGCGGCTCATGAGCACCATTGCCTGGAGCCTGGTCAGCGACGGCCGAGGAGATTGCTCCCCTGTGGTGAGCCCTCCCTTGGCTGGCTGGTGTTCCACCGCCCTGAGCCCAGTACCCTTGGGACCCAGTCCCAGCCTTCTTTGCTGCCCCTGCTGTGGCGGCACTAAGTGTTGGCTCCCTGCAGGCTCACCCTGTCCTCTTAGGAGACTCAGCTCAGTCCTGGGGGCTCGTGCGGAGACTTAGCCCCAGTCTGGTGACTGGGCTACAGTACCCCGTGATGCCATACTGATTTTTCCGATTTAAATCATGTCCACAGGATTCTTAACCTTCCTGGTCTCACATCTATGTCTTCTTTTGGAAAACCTTAATTCCTATCAATCCCGCACCTTTGATTTACCTCACAACACCAGTACATACCAAGATTTCTGAAGGGCCATGCCCAAAGTGCCTCCAGCTGTGACTAAATGGACTAAGGTTTGTGTAATTCTTTTTGTCTGTAGCTTACACTCCCAACAGTGGTTCTTTCTATTTTTTCCAAATCTGTTTTAAAACTTTCTCATGTAGGTTTTGCACATTTTTGTTGCGCTTCCCTGAGTAATCTAATGCTGTTGTTGTTGTTATTACTGCTGTTTTTCCCAGTGTCTCCTGATTGCTGTGTGTGTGCAATAAGGGTACTAATTCTGTCTGACACATTAAGGGATCTTTTATCGGTTGTGTCTGCTTTATTGTTGATTCTCTTCATGTTTTCTAGGCTTGTAACCATATCACCTGCAGAGATGGTTGTTTTACGTCTTTGCTGATACACAAACTTGTGGCTACTTCCCCATGGTGGCCAAATAGCTCAGTGCTCAGCCTTGCCCAGGAGCTGGAGGTCATTCTTGCTGACTCTCTGATTCTAGGACACCTCATCCAGTGTTTGTCCAGTAAGTAGACTGCTGCCTTTCCATAAAAATTTTTTGGAAGTCTTTTTTCGTTTTCTGTGTCTGGAATCATTTAAGTAGCATTAAAATTATCTGGTCTTTGCAAGTTGTGAGGAATTCTTGGCATGACCACCTGTCTGGGCCTGCTGCTTCCTTGATAACCCGTGTTTCCTCTGTGCAGTGCTCAGTTTGAGCGCTCTGCCTCTGCGAGGGTTGGGATGGTTTAGATGAGCATCTCCTGCATCCATGAGTTGAAGCCAAGGTCACTGTGGTGGTGCCACTGGAAGATGGTGGAACCTTTGGGGAGGAACCTAGCGGGAGATCCTGAAGTGCCTGGGTGCTGTCCTCCCCGGAGACTGGGGACCTCGATCTCTTCCTCTTGCTTCCTGGCCATGAGGTGAGCACTTTGAGCACCACACACTTCCTGCTCTGCTGTCCAGCAGCCCACGGACCCAGGACAGGAATCTCCATAGAGATAAGGCAAATTAACTCCTCCTCATGTAAGTTAATGATTTCAGGTGGTTCACTGCAGTCAGGGAAAGCTGAACAAGACAAGGGTTAATCCTGATCAGTCATATATTCCTGGGATGCCGGGACTTTGAGTTTCCGAATTTGCATAGGTTTTTCAAAGTAGTTTTTTTTTTTTTTTAATTCTTTTACTTGAATACCTTTTTTTATCCTTGTCATTTCTTATTTTGTGAGTTTTTGTTTTCACCCTTTTTCATGATTAGGTTACCTTGTGGTTTCCCTTCTTTTTTGTTTAACAACTGGTATTTTAATTTATTAGTTCCATTGTTTTTTATTTTTCTTACTAATTAATTTCAGCTTTTATCTTTATTATTTCCTTCTTTCTGCTTGCTTTAGATTACTTTGTTTTTCTGGCTAACTGGATAGAATATTTAATCTACTTCCTTTTGTTGTTTTTAGTGATTTATGTATTAAACTATAAACTTTCTTCTGATTACAGCTTTAATTTTATCCTATTGATTTCACTGTAGTTTTTCAATCATCAGCTTTTGTATGAAATTATGCAGTTTAGGTTTATTTTTGCCCCTTGACCCTAGAGTTTGTAGTTGATAGGTTTTTCTCATTGCTTAGCAGAAAGCTCTTTTTGTTATTAATTCTGAGTTTTGTTTCATAATGAATAGAAAATATTGTTTATATTAGTTCTACTTTCTGAGATTTGCTGAGGTTTGCTTTGTAGCCTGAAATACGGTCACTCTCCTACAAAGTCTGGAGTGCACATATACTCTCTGTTATTGGGACTGGCTCTTTATGGGTGACATCTGAGCCTGGCACTGTGTAGGATTTGAGTGACTATATGGTTTGTTGTTCCCTTAACCCATCTCAAACTGGGAGCAGCCAGCGCCTTCAGTGCCAGCCTTTCCCTTGCGTTCCTGCCTCTCTTGTTGTTTCTGTCATGTCTTCTGGAGCATAGATCCTTAAGTCATAGTCTTTTTTCTGCATGGTGGCATTTAGCATTCTAAATGGTCTTTTCCCCTTCTTGCTTAATGCTTTCTTAATTCCTGAATTCCATCTTACTATATGTTGGGGATTCAACCTGTGCTTTCTTTCTGTTTGTGTATTTCATTTTAGTTTTAGCTTTTCACAATCTCTTTTTGTATGTTTCTCATGCAGCTATAACTGGACTTTGCATGGTGAGCTATTCTTAAAATATTTTCCTTCTAGTTAGTGAATTAAGCTCTTTTAACTTATTGCTGTGACCAAAATGTTTGGCTCCAACTCTGTTGTATTATTTAGTATACATTTACTATGTATAGTATTTCTGTATTTATTTAAGCTCTCTTACCATGTTGTTTATTTTTTGTTGTACTTTTTCTTTTTGTGTTTTTTAAGAACGGTATTTAGGAAGGATTGTATTTTCATATAACTTAATGGATACTTTTAAATTTAAAGATTTCTAATATTTATATTAATACATTAAATACTTCTTATGTCCTTAGTCCTTCCCTCTTTTATTTATTTAGCTGTCTCTTTGGCTTGTTGGTCTTAAGTGAATCTTTTGACTCCTACCTATTAGTACCTAGTTTTACCTGCAAGTCAGTTCATGTCTTTACTCTTTTCTTCTCATTATCCTCCCATTCTTCCTACCTTGTCAAAGCACACAACTTTTTTGTACTATTTCCTGCCTTTATTGACACTGCTTTTGGTTAATTTTTTTAAACCTACAGAGCACCCATGATGGGGACATACTTTGCTAATGGGTCATCCTTGAAGACGTTTGTATACGTCTGTCTACGTGTTTTCCAACTTTATGAAAATCCATGTGTAATTAAACACATCCTGCAGCTGCTGAGGTTCCAATACCTTGTTTTTCCTTTTCTCTCCAGGAAACCCAGATTTTCTCAATATAGTCTTTACGTTCTTTTATTTTTTTAAAAAATTTTATCAATTTAGTATTTTTTTATTTTAAAAGTGAAAGAACAAAATCATATTAACAAACAGACAACCATTTACAAAGTAGCACAAGAATAGTAGAAGCAATACTGAATTACAGACAAGGTGACAGGGAATTAGCAATGGTTGTTGTATTACATATTGATAACTTCAAACTGGTTACTCAGGAAAGCAAATATAGACATGTAAGACTGATCAAATAATTAACCATTAACTATTCCTTTCAATAAAATGATAGAAGTCAATAGTACAATTATGTTAGCTATCCTGTATACGCATATATACATGATTTTCCCCTTCTTTCTTTTTTCTTTTCCCTTATCCCATTTGCTCTTTACTTTTGAGCAGTTTTCTTTCATTTCACAATGTTTATCATACCTCCTAATTTTTATTCACTCTTTCAGATTCTTACACTAGTCAGACAATGCATTGCTTACACATGCAGGTCTGATTTATTTCACTTATGAGTATGGTCTCTAGTTGTGACCATTTACCTATGAAAGCCTCGAGTTTATCTTTCTTCATAGCTGAGTAATATCCCATTATGTAAAGGTGCAATTTTTTAATCCAGTGGTCAGTGGATGTACATTTGGGTTGCTTCCACAATTTAGCTATTACAAATTGCACTGCTATAAACATGGGTGCACATATATCTCTATGATATGAGCATCTTATGTTCTTTTATTTACTTGCGCTTTAGCGTCTCTGTGTTTCTGTCTGATATTTCTCCTGCTCTTTAAGCTAATTTTCTCTTTAACCATGCCTAGTCTACTTTTAAATTCATCTTTATATCTTTGTGTTGATTGCATTTAATATCCCTTTAAAAGACCTTCAAGCTTTTTGCCAAGAATTCCCACTTTGTGTTCTATTCACTTAGTTATCAGGGATAATTATTTTAAAGCTGATGCTTGGTAATCCCATTATCTGAGTCCCCTTTGGGTCCATTTCTTCTGCCTGTTGTTTCTCTTGGTTTCTTTCTCGTTTGCTTTCTTTTGTCTTCTTGTAAGCCTGGTTATTTTTTAATTGATTGCTAGGTGTGGCATATGAAAAACCGAGAACATAACTGAGGTCTAGGATGTTGTCTCCAGACAAGATCTATATTTAACTCTAGAAAGTGGCTAGAGCATTTGCTGTCCCTGCATACCGCAGTCCACTCTGGATCTGAGATGGAACTGGGTGCAGGAGTGATTTAATGCCGGCTCACCCATGCTTCCCAACCCTCGGATTCCCCAGGAGCTCCCTCTGTGGTGGGCTCCCATTCCCTGCTTCTTCCTGGTAACCTGGGGCCTGCTCAGCTTCCTCCCCGTTCTTCTGGAATGGACACAGGACCCTGGAGAGATTCTGGGCTCTCTGCATTCCTTTATTTTCCTGGCTCTGCGCCTTACAATGTTTCTTTGCTTTCCTAGCTGCCTGGTGTCAACAGCTTTTTTCTGTCCAGCCCTTCTACTTTTTCTTAGCTGAAGCATTGGCAGGAATCACCCATTCTCTCATTCCTAGAGGTGAAACTTCTGGGTCGTTTTCATGCGATTTGGCATTTTCCAATTTTTCTAGCGTAAACACATTAAACACATTTCCTTTGTGATGGTACAGAATTAACATGCTGAGGAGGTGCAGCGGGAGGTAGCGGAGTCCGCAGCAGGGGGAGGTTGGTGCGATCCTCCCCTCGTTGTACAGTGTATTTCATCAAAGAAGCGCAGCGTGGGTCCCTGGGGAGCCTCTCGCTCTCCGCGCTCCACGCTGGGTCTCTGCCCGTTAGTGTTGCGAGAGGAAGCGCAGCGACAGGCCGCGGAGAAAGGCCCAGGAATGCGCACTGGCGGCTCTGTGAGCCAGATGTCCGCGCTGCTGCCCCGAGCGTGCAACGGGAGCCTCACGACTGTCTGAGCGTGAGCCCAGAGTTTGCGTGCCGGCGCGGCGCGCTGCGGCCGTTGGAGTGCGCTGAATTGTTTTTTAAGATAAATATTTTGAGTATTTCTTTTTTATGTATCTAGAGCTTTCACCCCTCTTTCTCTTTAGCTTACTTTTTGCTCTCTAGCTTTTGGATCAGCCGAAAAGCCCATATAAGTTTACAACACTAATAGCATGGAACACTGATATTTTGCAACTTGAAGCCAAGTTAAACATATGGCCATTTTAATGTTATTTTGTTGAAAACCTTTTTGGGAATGCCTTTTATTCGCGTTTAGGCAGGTCTAATTATAGATGGACTTTTAGCTTGCGTGTTGAGTGCATGATCTTGTAGGTCTGAGCGAACGGGAAGGGGTTAGATCTCTCCCGCGGGGGAAGGCAAATCCTTGGCTGTGCTGGAATTTGTAAAATATTAACTATTGCTCCGGTACTATTAGTCCCTCTCGTGGGCTTCCAAATACCTTACTTTTAGCACATTTCTGTTACACGAGGACTTCACGTGCACAGTGAAACAGACCGCCTCAGCCTTCATGTGTATTACTGACTGCAGCTCACGTCTCGGTCTCCAAGCGTCCTGCACTGCCTTTGCTGTGCGGGAGGTAACGGACGCGGTGTGGGGGTGCACCGGCTCCCCCTGGGCTCCCAGCACTCCTGGGTGCCTGCTTCTGTAGTGCTGCTGTTGGAAATCCTGCGCTGCTTCCTCCAGCGGCCGAGAAGAGCGGAGAGGAGTTCTTGGCACTTTTCCTGGTGCCTCAGTCTTACAACATGCGAAGTTATAAATCTGAGAGAGGCTTTCCCGGGAGAACTCTGCTGTCAGAGCTAGTGTAGGACGGGAAGCCAGCAGAGACAGCCTGTGACCGTTGTCACCGGGATCGTTAGACAGCCCAGTGAGCGGAGACCTTGGCGAGGACCAGAGGCTTAGGGCAGACCCCACCCAGGACCCACTGGCTCCTTCTGGGCTGGCTGTGGGGGTGGGCTGTCTCCGGGGAGGCAGCTACAATGGCATAGTCAGGAACTGTCCTATCCAACAAGGACTCAGCGTCCAGAATTGACTAGACCTGTGTTTTGGCAAGGAGAATGGACCCTGTGGGTTTGTCTGCACTCCTTCCCCCGAAAGTGGCAAGACAAAATGCACTGACAAAAACCCTAATGATGGGGGTGGTTGCAAGCTCTCCCTCCCTCCTCCTTTCCCTCCTTGCCTCTGTCCCTCACCTGGACCCTCTCCGGCACAGCCTCCCTGTGGGAAGAGGGAGTGGCAGAGCAGAGCAGAGCAGGAATATTCTCATCTGCCTCCTGCTGAAAGAGAGCTTTGGGAAAAAGCCATTGCAGGGGAGAAGGGGAGCAACTCGGAAGGGATCTTTGGGGTGGTCAGAGCACAGGTCAGCTCCTCCTTGGGCCCTGAAGAGGAGGAGAAGCCACTGGGTAGGTTGATGGGGGTGTGGGGAGGGTGGCAGCGGGGTGCCCAGGGGAGGAAGCAAGCCTTGGCCATGTGAGGACTGGGAGGAAGGGGTCTTTGTGGATAGGGTTACGCCAGTGTAGTCAGACTCTGGAGACTCAAGAATATAACTTTACCATAAAATTGTTACTATTATTATTATTATTGTTTTGAGGCAGGGTCTCACCATACAGTGCAGGCTGGCCTTGAACTCGCTTATGTAGCCAGGGCTGGCTTCGAACTCATGGTGATCTTCCTGCCTCAGCCTCCTGAGTGCTGGGATTACAGGCATGCGCTACCATGCTGAGCTTCTAAAATCATTTTTAAAAATTGCCAGAATTATTTGGGGAAAGAGTTTCTCTGTCTTCTACACATAGCAGATCTGAACATGTTAAAGCAAAGTCCGCTGCTTAACTTTCGATGTTCTTAGACCATTAAAAGTGGTACTTTAAGTGTTGTATACACGAATGTTTTTTTAAAAATTCATATAAATGTTTTCCAACATACATACACAGTTTTTTTTTCCCAATAGCCTCAAAAGTTTCAGAAAAATTGCTCCTCCCAAGGTGAGGTCTGATTTATGAACTGGTTTGCACATGTAGACGTGTGTGTGTGTGTGTGTGTGTGTGTGTGTGTGCAGAACATGCCATTGTTTGAGGCTTTCAAAACTCTCCAGTTTCTGCAGGATGTGAAGGACTAGGACCCTGTCCCCACCGTTCTGCTGCTGAGCACAAGAAGTGGAAATTTGCATTTCGTGAAGCCGGATGGCAGCCAAGCGTGGCGTGGGTGCAGGTGCAGCTTGTGCAGGGGGCGGCTCCCCTTGGCACAGGGAGAAGGGTGCACACTCTGCCTGGTGCTGGCCCGGGCTGTCCATCCCTTCTCCGGGTCCATGGGTCTGAGCGGAGGCACAGAGGGCTTTGACCCATGGACAGGAGACTGAAATCCCATGCCCAAGATGCCCAATTGCTGCTCCTCTCCAGATACCCGGAATCCCAGTCCCTTCTGGAAGGAAGGCTTTCTTTGATGTCATACTGAATCTGAGTGGAAGAAGCACCTCACTCTCTAGTGCAGATGGTGTTGGAAAGGGACAGAACCCCGAGCAAGAGTGACCTTGTGTGTCCTGCAGATCCAGGGGCTTCGGGCAGGACTCCCCGGTGGCTCCTCCGGGCTTCCTTGCAAAGCAGTACAGGGTCATTTGAGTGCTGGGAGAGCTGAGCAGAGAACAAGCTTCCTGTGAACAGTGGCGTGTACAGCTGGAGAGGACATGCACAGGTCACCGCAGGTGTGCACACCCACCCAGCCCCACCCGGGGTGTGACCCTCGGCTGGCAGGCGACCCACGAGCAGCAGGGTCCCTACAAACAGCTACCGCAGCGCCTTGCCGTGGGCAGCTGAACCAGGGCTCTCAGCCCGGTGACCAGCCCTTTCCCAGTGAGACAAGCATCAGTCTTGGTCATGCAGACCACTGCCCGGCCCCGGGTGAAGCCTCCAAAGAGGGAGTGACCCGCAAACGCCAGTGAGCCGCTACCCTGCGTCCACAGTGGCTCTTGTTTCTACATATTATTCCTGATGCGTCAACTAGAGCAAACGGGAGAGGGCGCCGGTGCTGTCTCCTTCCTCCAGGGAGCTGGTCCTAGTGCGTGAGAGATGGGGGCACAGGGCAGTGAGGAGGGTTGCACGTCCTGCACCTGCACCTTTGATAAGCCAGCGAGACCCACCAAGCGCAGGGCTTGCATGGCAAGCAGGAGGCAGAAGAAGATGCTGGAAAACACTGTCCAGGAAGGCTATGGCCAAGACAGGGCACCCTGTACCTGGCTCCCAGGAGGGGCTACCCACCTTCCCAGGCCTCCAGGGTGCAGATCAGCTGATCTGCACCCCCAGGTGAGAACCTGGGTGGGTGTGGAGACAGAAAAATAAACGAGCAACTTATGTAACTGATGTGAAGACAACAGTGCACAGTATAACAACCACTGGTGAATTCCTACCACCCTATCTAGTGAAGCTCTGCGTTGTCTCTAATGTTTTTTTTTTTTTAATTATTATTTTCTTATTCTCTTTAATGGTTTGATCATTCTTCCATTCTTACATCTGGTAATCTGAGCAACTTCGTTGAAGATAACAATATGTAATGTAACAACCACGGTTAATCCCTATCATTTGGCTTGAAACCCTATATCATTTTTAATGTCTTTGCTTTGTTTTGTGTGTATTTTGCTATTCTTCTTCTTCTTCTTCTTTTTTACTATGCTCTTTAAAATAAAGAAAAAGAACAATAAATGACACAAGCAAAGATGATACCAAAATTGAATGACATAGATGGAAATAATTTGAAAAATCTAGTTTCCATGAAAAATACTTACTAATAAAAATCTGAGTGTCAAAGTCTGGGTAAATTATAAAATATGGGGAAAGGGGAGGATTAAAGGAGACTGTGAATGTTGCTAATGGCATCCAGTGCTGCAGGACGTGATGGGAGAGGGGTTCTTAAATGTGATTACAGGGGGTATCTTACAGAGCAGCAACTTTTTCGACAGAAAATCACTGAACATCTGCAGCACGTATGACATCATTCTGACACTGATGGCTTGGGAGACATGTACAGAGAGCTGGAAATGAAAACAATTTTTATTTTTAAATTTTTTTGTCTTTTTGAGACAGGGTCTCTCGATGCAGTTCAGGCTGGCCTTGAACTTAGTAGCTCAGGCTGGCCTCAAACTCACAGTGATCCTTCTGCCTCAGCCTCCTGAGTGCTGGGATCACAGGCATGTGCCACCACAACCAGCAAAAATAAATTTTTAAAGGATTATACAAAAGATAATTGGAAATTGGACCATGTGGCTTATTGCTGTAATATATTAAAATTGCGAATATACATTTCACTCTTCCAGTCAAAAGACAGAGGCTCCTTTGGACGAGGCTCCTTTGGATGCCCGTATTTCAGCAGCAAGAGGTTGGAACTAGATAAACTTGATGTTAGCTGCCTACCCGCTGCCTCTGCGTGGTCTTGCCCTGTTATTTAACTTAGATATCTCAACAACAACGACAACAAGATGCTAATAGCCTGTGTTTGCAAGGGCTGTAAACAGAAAGTGAACCAACCAGTGCCATTTAATAAACCAGTGCTCAACATCCTCCCCAAAAAATGGTATAAAGAGGAAGGAAGAAGACTGCTTAATAGTCACAGGCTTAAAAGTAAGGGGGCACTGATGGGTGGGGGAGTGTGTCCTGCTGACACAACTTAAGCGAACCAGACACTAGGATATTCCACATGCAAAGCATGTGGTGGGGAAAGTTCCTGGTGTGCAAACAGATATAATTCGTGATGGTGGAAAAGTCTAAACCCTAGCGACCCAGTGGTGCATGGCTTTTAACCTGTTAGGACATAAGGGGAAGAGTCAGAAGCATGCACTGGAGAAGGTGTCAGAATTCCACCGCGCTTGGGACATGGAGCAGGAGAACCTCAGAGCACACAGTTCCACCTGTCGGCACCCCTGCCCCCGAAGGCCACCACAGCCTCTGTAGCTGGATATGCCGGTGACCGCTTGCTGTAAGGAAGGACAGGCAGCACTGGGACCTGGCTTCGTGTGGGGTGGGCTTGGGGACACGTGTGGGGATGCACACTGGGGCTGTCAGGAGGTGGGGGCAGGTCTGGGACTGTGTAACTTAGCTATGTCAGCTGGAGGAGGGAGTGACGGAGCCTGGCACTGCCGTGGAGAGGAGCAGCCGTCACTCCCAGTGGGTGGGCAAGGGGCTGCTCAATATTTTTGGGGTTTGCAGGTGACATTTATTTATCCTGTTCCATTCTGTTCTGTTCTCAGAAAAGCTTCCCGAGTGGTTTTGTTTGTCTCACTTTACTGTGGTAATTAATGGGTGTTTTTGTAGGGGGAAGGCTTTTAGTCATGAGCTCGGTTGTTTCTGGAGATACCGGACTAGCCAGGCTTCCTTTCTCCTGTGTCAGCTTGGGAAGTTTTTGTGTAAGTTGTTGCATTGTTGTCAAATGTCATCCATGCAATTTTATTGTCATTTTAATGTCTATGGGGTCTTAAAAATGTCCTGCCTGGCCTTCTTATGATTAGTCAACTGTCTCTTGATGAAGGAATTCATCAAAGTTGTGGACAGTTGCCACTTTCGGTTTCATTGACTGTCCCTGTTGGGTCTCTGTGACTGTCTCCATCACTTTTTATTATTTGTGCGTTTTACTGATGCAGTTGTATTTATTCCCTTCATCTTTATGTCCTTCCTTTTTCTTTGGCTTCAGATCACGGCTCTTTTACCAGCTTCTTAAGGTAGAAATTTGGACCACTGATTTTACCTGTTTTTCTTTTCAAGCACTGGAAGTTTAAATTCCCCTAAATACTTTGGCATCCCATGGACCACAGATGTCGGTTGGCGTGTGTGTTTTATCATCAATCAGTTGAAAGCACTTGCTAATTTCCTTTGCGATTTCTGCTTTGATGCCTGAATTATCTACAATTACATACTTTTCAACTATTTGGAAATTTTAAAGATCTCTTTCTGCTACGGATTTCTGGTTTACTTCTGTTATGGTCAGAAAACATATTCTGTAGGATTTCAATGTCGATAACTTTATTAAGACCTATTTGATGGAAAAGTGTATGCTCTATCTTGGTGAATATCTTTGTGTACTTCTAAGGAATATGGCAACCAGGCATGGTGACAATTGCCTGTCATCCCATCATCCCAGCTATTTGGGAAAGGAGGCAGGAAGATCGCAAGTTCGAGATCAGCCTGACCAACTTGGCAAGATCCTATCACATAAAAAGGGATGGGGGGGATAAGGAATATTCTGTAGCTACCGAGGATATCAGTTACGTTGAGCTGGTTGGTGGTAAGGTCAGGTCTTGTACGTCACTGTCAATTTCTGCCTTCTTGTCCTTTCTACTACTGAGAGAACAACAAGATGTTGAAATATCCAATCACAACTTCTAATTTATTTATTTCTTAATTCACTTTTACTTGTTTTGTGTAAGGTATTTTGAAGTCCCATTATTCATGATGTCACGTTTAGGACTTTTGTGTGTTTTTGGTCAGTGGTGACACTAGTCTCCGGTCCTCTGACCAGTGCCTCTCTACTGCACCATGTTTGTTGGGGAAACAGGTGGCTGGACACACAGGGCAGAGGGATGTCCACAGGCCTGATGGAGCACGGGGGCACTTGGGGAGCAGGAAGGAGGGCCACTGTGCCAAGGCCTCTCTCACTTCATCAGTGCCTCCTGATGCCTCCTTGTGCCCCTGTGCTACGGACACAGGACGTGGCCATGGGCACCGTTTGTGGCTTGGGAGTGCAGATTCCTGCAGTAGAAAGAGGCCTCCAACAGCGCACCATACTTCTGACTCTAAGGACATAGTTGCTGTTTGCACTCCGTCTGTCCTGGGCTCATTTGTGTGTGGCTATGTTCATAATTGATACTCAGTCCCAGGAAGAGCGTTGTGACATCTGATCTCATGACACTCCGGGCCCCGAAGAGTGTGGCTGGGTGGTCTGGGGACAGGGCGTGCGTGTCTGAGAGCCCGTGGGATGCAGGGTCTTCCTCACCGTGATCCCTCAGCCTGCGGAGGTTCGGGCAGGAGAGCGGTCCGAGCATTCAGTGGGTTCCTCCAACAGGCTCAGCTTGGGTGTCTTGCTAGGAATTGCTCTGGAGTGCAGGGTTTTCTGGAAGACTGAGTGCACATGGAGAAGGAAATCCTCCCTGGAGGGTGGCCGGGAGGATTTGGGGCTTAGTGAAGTCTCCACAGCCGTGCCATGAAAACATGCAGAAGGGTTGCTTTCCCCCACCACTGCAAAGAGAAGGGACCGTTGTGTATGTTAGGGTCGTCAGAACTTTGTAGAGGGGAAGAGGCCAGCTCACGTCCTCCACTGGCTGGGAGTCCTCTGTCCGTCATCACAGGAGCCCGGTCCTGTTGCACTTGGCTTTCCCCTCAGCCACTGGTCTCTGGGATCTGCTGTGTGACCGTTAGAATTTCTCATCCTTCAACTTTTATGCACTCAGGTGGGCCTTTCGTACCCTCCCCGCAGGGCTGGCAATCTCATGGACTCCAGCTGTGGGCAAGGGCTGCCTGGCCTTGATGGGGACACGGGTGACTGCCAAGTCTTTCCTTTGGAAGTTGGGGCCCCCCGGGGCATGGGGGGCAGGGTTGAAGTGAAGCACTCCGTGGAGGGCTGGTGGTTCCTGTACCTCCAGACCCGCCTGAGGCCACAAGGCCAGCCCAGCACGGCCGCTCTCACGTGTGGCGAAGCCCATGGCTTAGAGTGGCCAGCGGTCAGAGCAGAGCCAGCATTCAGGCCCTGACACCACTGCAAATTGCCCGGGAAGTCACAGACACCGGGCCCCACCTGCTGAGCTGGGTTTCCTCGTCTGCCACAGGAGTCTTCTTCCCTGGGGGGCTGTGGTGGATGAACTAACGGCCAACTTGGAACACCCAGCTGAACTGAGTCAGCGTGGTGCTGGGTGTGCACGGCCCAGCTGAGGACTGCTGCCAGCAGCATAGAAGGAGAACTGGAGGGGAAGATGGTGCTGTCGACTCTCCCAGAGAAGCTTGTCACGCTGGCTTTCCAGACATGAACTTGGCAGTTCTCACAGTCGGAGGAGCTCGGGTCCTCGCTGTCACTGAAGTTCTCTTTCGGGGAGCTCTGGTCTTTACCTTGAGCCTCACCTCCTGGCTCCAGTGCAGGTCACTTAGGCTGCTGGCGCAGATCCTTCGCCCCACTGGCACAGACTTTCTAGCTTCCCGCGTTGGCCTTGGGGCCTTCCCAGTGCAGACCAGACATGTGTCTCAATATGGACATGTATGAGACATTGCCATGGGCGCTAGTTCTTCAGCTGAACTCCTGCAGGTTGTTGCCATGGGATCCAGACCCCGAGCTGGATTCTTCGGGTCTATAGTGCACAGACAGATCTCTTGCACTGTTTGGGTGAACATTATAAAATAAACAAATTACGAGTCCTGTGTTAAATCTACTGCCTTGGAAACCCTGACTACAGCAGGGGTCTTGAAGATTCAGAGTCCTGGTGAACAGGAGGACGGGATGTTGGGTTGCGGGGTACGCTTGACTTCTGTTCAGCAAGCACCACTCTGGGCCGGGGCAGAAAGTGTGGCCCACCTGTCCGGGGCACCTGCCCCCTCAGTGGCTCTCACGGGGCTGTGCTGCCCCCATGAGATGTTGGTAACATCCAGCGACATTTCTGACTGCTGTGATTCCAGGCAACAAGTCTGTTTCCACTGGCACCCAGTGGGCAGAGACCAAGGAGGCCCCTGGCATCCTGTGATGCCCGGAAGACTCCATCACAAAGGGCGTTTGGCCCCCAGGGATAGCAGTGTGTGGGTTGAGAAGCCCCGGACTGGCTGCCCAGGGGAACGGGCCTTGGAAATCCTGCTCAGGGAGGGTCCCAGTCACTGGAGGAGAGGGGGACCCTCTGCTGTCAGCCGTCGGTCCCAGGGATGTGGGCTTGGTCACTGGGTCAAGTTTACCCGACCTGTCTGAGGCCGCCTGGAGCCGCTGCTCTGTCCTGGTGCCTGCGCAGGTCTGAACTGCTCTGCTCATGCGAGGACTGCTGCCCTGTCCAAGGAGAAGCCGCCAGCAAGCGAGCATGTCGGAGGACAGGAGTGAGTGCCAGACGCCGGGCTGTGCTCTGTGAAGCCTGCAGGAGCAGGGACTTTTCCAAGCACCAGATTTGGGTCTTCTTAATTTTCTCTGCTGATTTTTTGTTTTCAGTTTTGATGACATTTGCATTAAGTTTATCGTTTCTATTCTTCTGTATACGTTGGAATTTGTCTGCTCTTCTTTTTCTAGTTTCCTAAGGTAGAAGCTTAGATGATTGATTTTAGAGCTCTTTTATTTTCAAACATATGCATTAAATGCTTTGAAATTACCCCAAAGCGCTGCTTTTATAGCATTCCACAGATGTGGACAAGTTGTATCTTACTTTCCATTTATTTCAAAAACATTTCCTGTGTTTTCCTTTACATTTGTTTGATGTGTATTATTTGATGTGTTTAATTTCTAAATATTTTGGAATTTTCCATCTATTTTTAAAAAATTGTCTATTGCTTCATTCCATTGTGGTCAAAAGCATGGCTTACATGGTTTCTAATCTTTCCCACTTGCCGAGGTGTGTCTTAGGGCTCAGGACAGGGTCTACCTTCCTGCACACGCCACGTGAGCTCCAGAGGGGTGTGTGTTCTATAAACGTCACCTAGGTCCCGTTGATTAATGTCCAACTCTGCTACAGCTCGGTTCACTCACAGTTCAGCTCGGCTATAATTTCTAGTGTGAGGTTTGTGTTAATCTGCTGGAAGCTGCCCCGCGTTGAATATTTGCTGTAACCGTAGCGGCTGTGCACGTTCACACACAGGTTGCTGTGCGGACATGTGTTTTCATTTTCCTGGGTATCTACCTAGTGGGGGGCCTCTGGTGACCACGCTCAGTGGGGTGAGGGGCGGCCAGGCTGTTCCCAAAGTGGCCTCAGCGTCTCACAGTCCCCTGGTGATGGAGGAGGCTGACTGGGCTCTGCTTTTCCCAGTGTCTTCAGGTGGTGGGTTCAGCCTGGCCGCTCCGCGGGGGACCTTGGCGTGTCTTTCCACAGTGGTGGCTGCGTGCATCTTTCTCCCATGATCCCTAGGTTCTTTCTTAGGAAGCTGGCAGCGCCCTCCCAGGTGCCCCGGAATTCAGATGGGCCCCAGGACCCTGACTTCCTCTGGGCTCTTTAAGGCATCCTTCCTCACCACAGGTTTCTTCAGGCTTCAGGGAGGAGGCCTGACCTTGGAGGAGTCGGAGGAAATGGCAGGCACAGGGGGCGCTGCCTGGAGGCTCCTGGAGTAGCAGCTGCCTGCAGCCACTGGGGACGACAGTTTGAAAAGCAGCTTCTTCTTGGCTTCTTCTCCTCAGCCTTGTTATCACTGGACCGAAGACAAGGAAGCGCAGCTGGACACTGGCTCTGCCCAAGCCCCTTCGCTCTTACAGGGCTTCCGCTTCTGCCCCGGCAGCTCCCTGAGAACGGGGGCCCCGTGGAGCCAGCACCTGCCGGGACACCTTTGTCCTCCAGAGCCAGCGGAGCCCTGGCCCGGCGGGTCACACCTGCTCACCTGCCTCTTGGCAGCTGGGGACACTTGGACCTCAGAGCTGTCCTAAGACCCTTGCTGCTTTTGTTGGAGGTGAACCAGGGTGTCAGCTTCCCTTTGATTGCGGGGAGACCAGCTCTAGGACCCGAAAGGGGCCATTGTCCACAGCCAACTGCGAGTCCCCTGCAGACCTGGGTGGTCTGTGGAGCAGCTCCAGATGACGGGCCATGTGGGGTCACCTTCCCAGCTCACTGCCAGGCCCAGTGTGGTGACTGCGTGTCCTAGGCAGGGCCCATGGGGGCCGAGGGGGAGCTCTGGCCTTTCTGCTTTCCTGGTCCTGAGTGCGTCACTGGGCCAGAGCGGTGGCTTGGGGCGTGCGTGCCTGCAGCCGAGGTTCCACCCACGGTCCTGCATCTTTTCCCCACAGTTTTAATGTCTGTGAGTCTGTGTTTAGTGCAGAGGTCGCATTCCTCGTGGGAGCTGGTGCGGGGCACCGCGCATCTTTATTCTTTTTCATCCCCCCGCCTTCCCTCTGTCCATTTCCTGATCCCCTTCCCATCTGCAAAAGTACCTCTAGTTCCTATCATCCATCTTTTATTTTATTCTTTGTTTATACTTTGGGTTTCCCATGGAAGAGAAACCACATGGTATCGAACAGAGCTTGTGCATCTGCTTATTTCACGTGAGTTTATGTTTTCTAAGTGTGTCTGATCCTGTGGTCTACAAATGCCTCGACTTTTCCTTCTTTATAGCAGAGTAGTATTCCATTGTGTGTAAATTCGTTTTCTTTACCCATTCACCTGTTGGTGGACATAGAGGCCTCTGAATTCTGCATCTCTATTTGCTCCAACTCAGAGGGCCCCTGTTAAAGTCCCTGAGCTGAGGCAGGAGGGGAGAAGAGACTTCTAAAAGTTGGAGTGGGATCTGCGTCTGGTGTTAAGATGTCTACTCCAGGGCCAGGGACATAGCTCAGTGGCGCAAGCAGCCCCAACCAGCCAGCACTGCCTGAACTGTCCTGAGGCAGAGTCGGCCAGTGCTCAGGTGGAAGCCCTCTTCACACCACCCTGCCCTGCCGAGCTGTGGCTGTGACCGACTGAGCCACACTCCGTCCTTCCCCTCCCCAGGCTGCCTTTGCAGCACCCTCCCCTCCCGCCCTGGGCTCTGTCCCCTCCCGGGCCTCCTGCGGGTGCTCAGGGCCAGTCCCAGCCACGCCCGTCCACAGCAACAGCAAAAATCAGAGACTCACAGCGCCGAGTTCCATGCAGGATGCAGGGCAACTGGAGTCTTACTCGTGGGGTGGCGACGTGAGTGACGGGGCCTCTTTGGGAAGCAGTGACACTCAGCTTGTGGCTGCCCTGGGACCCAGAGGCTCAGCTCCGTGTTCTGTGTTCAGGGGAGACGGGAACTTGGGCTCGCACAAAGCCTACCTGCGACAGGTACAACATCCATTGTCAGGACAGGCAAGAATGGATCTGACCAGCACAACCCTCCCCGGGGAGCCGCCAGCAAGCTGTGGGGTCCGAACAGCGCACAGCTCTGACCAAGACCTCACCACCGCCCGGGCTGGGGAAAGCAGCCGACCGAGGGGCCCCACGTAGGATTCCATTGATGTGACGCGGTGGAGGGGAACCGGAGAGGTGGGGACCGGGCGTGTGTTGGCAGCAGATGGCAGGCAGGGAGGAGGGCACCGCCAGGCGATGGGATTGTTCTGACTGGACTGTATTCCGCACTTGTCAAGCAGCGCAGTGGATTCACTATATTCATGAAAATGCTAAGCAGGTAGAAAAGCCAGCGGCGGTGCTGGAAGCCAGAATGGTGGTCCCAGAGCAGGGACCTGGGGAAGGCCAGAGGGGCTCCTGGTGGCTGGTGGTCTCTGTTTTGATCCGGGTGCCGGTGACACATGCAGTGTTTGCCCAGGTGACCTGGCTCCCTCGCCTGGTCCTGCTGGCGTCTGGAAGCGTGTGGGGCCGCCCTGCCACCCAGTGGCTTGGGCCTCCCAGGGCTGTGGTTGTGCGGGAGGAAAGCTGCCAAGAGCAAGGTCCCGACCGGCAGGAGAGGGCACTGCCAGGCAGGGCAGGGCCCCACTGGGCGTGGGCACGGCACCCCTCTGCACTCTGCTGTCGAGGGCAGCCCGGGTCAGCCCAGGAGCAGGTCAGAGGATGTACATTCACGGTCGCTGGGCCAGGGACCAGGGCACCTCCCAAAGAGCCTGCACCGGGGAGGGTGGTTTATTTATGATCATCGCTGGAAAAATATCATCTGCCACCTGGCTGTGGCAAATCCCCATGGCCTGACGGCCAGACAATCCATGCAGCCAACTCCTCGGACAAAGGGCAGAAGCGCTACCAACGGCCCAAGAAGGGGAAGGCCAGGGCCACGGCCCCGCTGGGAGGTGGCCATTGTGGGGCTGCGGAAAACCTGGCCTGTGGTGGACACCGTGCAGTCAGGACCCTGGCCCAGCCACCCCCTCCCTCAGCTCCTGAACGAGGGGCAGCACTCCCCAGAGCCACCTCTGGGAGCCTTTACTGATTCTGCCCGAGTCTAGGGACATGGCTCAAGCAGACACAGCCAGCAGCTCTTTGACCCCCAGAGGCCACAACTGCTTTGCCTGGGAATGGCTCAACAAAACCATTGCTGCTGGGCATGGCCACGCACATCTGTAATCTCGGCCCTGAGAGAGGCTGAAGCAGGAGGATCACAAATTCCAGTCTTGCCTGAGCAATGTAGCAAGACTCAATCTCAAATTTAAAAAAGTAACGAAAGAGCCTGGGGTGTAGCTCCGTGGGAGAGCTCTCCTGGGCTAGAGCCCCAGGACCGCAAAAATCAAAATGAAAACAAGCCTGGTGTGGTGGCGCACGCCTGTAATCCCAGCACTCGGGAGGCTGAGGCAGAAGGATCATTGAGAGTTTGAGGCCAGCCTGGGCCACAAAGTGAGCTCAAGGTCAGTCTGAACTGCAGAGCGAGACCCTGTCTCAAAAAGACCAAAAAAAGGAGAAAAAAGAAATGAAAACAAAACCATGAGTAATGACCAAGTGTGAGACCGTCTACCGAAGCCGTGGGGTGTGTGGGAACGGGTGCCTTCCACGGCCGCTGCAGGGAGGGGGAGGGGGAGGTGGGCTGGAGGCCCAGCGCTTGCACTAATGTGCAAAGCAGAAGTGAGGGCTGTGTGCACGCTGCTAGGTGTTAACGTTTCTCCTCCACAGCCGCAGGGGTCACAGAGGGGCCTGCGGCCGGCCCGGCGCATGAAGGGCTTGGGGTGGTGTTGGGTTCGGCGTTTAACAGCTCCATCCGCGGCCGGAGGGGCAAGGGCTAATGACAAGTGCGGGGGCCACTGGAGGGTCCGGGCCACTAACTGAAAGTGGACATCGGGACGGGCAGCCGTGGGCTGCAGGGAAGTCCTGTCCACAGAGCCCCCAGTCGCGTGTGACGGGCAGGGAAGGACGCCTGCTCCCTGGGCCACACGCCCGGACTGTGGAGCTGAAGCTGAAAACACCGACCATGGCCGTGCCGTCCATGAAAGGGTGCTTTTCCCGGGGATGTTATGGACGCCAGCGCCTGGCATTGCTGAGGGGTAGGAGCAGGGCCGCCGCCTGCGGGACACGGGGTCCCCAAGGCCCCTGATGACTGCAGCAAGGATGCAAGGAGCCCTCTGTTCCTGTCCCCAGAGCACCGGCCACCCGCAGCCATGGCTCCCCGGAACCCCAGCTTCCTCCCAGCCTCTCCCTCTGCCTATCGTCCACCTGCAGCTCCCTGTGCTCAGTGTCTCCACCTGCAGACAGCAGACGGTCACCGCAGGCCCTGTGCCTCGTGGTGGCTCTGGGACACCTGGCCCTGCAGCTACCAGTGGGCAGCTTGTGCACCCCCAGGGTGGAGAGCCACCGCCAAGGTCAGAGCAGCCCAGGGCACCGTGACAGCTGATCTCTGGGGGCGTGACCCGGGCTGTCCTGGCAGCGCTCTGTGACAGCATCCTGGCTGTTGCATATTGTCTCCTAAAGATATATGCAGATGCCCGATGAGGCGGGTGGAAGCAGCAAGGTCTGGGCTGGTCTTTGCTTAGACCTGGAAGAGAGTGCGGGGAGAGAAGTCCTGGGCACACATGATCAGGTCAGCGCTAAGGTGTCTGCCTTGCTGGCTTCTGGGCTCCAGGCGATCTCCACCCGGGGCTGCAGCCGGGCCTCCTGCCCAGACATCTGTCCCCAAAAAAGCAGCAGTTGCCACCCAGGTGTCACTCCGTAAATCTTTGGGGGGAGGGGGATGTGAGGGGCGGCAGCTTTATGAGCTGCCACCTCTGTGATTAATGGGGCGCTGAGGCATGCAGGCCAGCAGGGTGGGACAAGGGACAAGCATCAGTTTATTGCACATGCACACATATATCCACACACACACATACATGTGAACATGTGCACAGAAATATGCATGCACATAAATATATGTATGCACATACACATGCACACATGTATTCATATATACCTGCATACACACACACAAATATATACATATACTCAAGCATGTAGACATGCATGTACACATATACACACAGACACACATATACACATGTACATATCCACAAATATATATGTGTGTGTGCATACATACATACATATATACACATGCAACACTCACTCAGATACCCATACACATACATGCAGTTACATACCTGCACATACACACCACACACAGAATTTCAGCCCTGACAGATTATGCTGGGACATTAATTGTATTTCCTTTCAGAATTTACTTCCTGGCCAGGTGTGGTGGCACACACCTGTAATCCCAGCCCTGAGGAGGCTGAAGCAGGAGGATCCTTGTGAGTTTGAGCTCAGCCTAGGCTACAAAGTGAGCTCAAGACCAGCCTGAACTGCGTAGTGAGACCTTGTCTCAAAAAGAAAAGAAAAAAAAAAGAATTTACTTCCTGGGCTATGGTTACCCAGTGGAAGACTTTAAAATGTACAAGATGAAAAAATATAGGCAAAAATGCAGACATTTGGACAACATGCCCACAGTAAGTGATTTTCTCCATGACGGGATTTTTTTTAGACATTTGGGTATTGAATAGGTAAGTTGAGAAAAGTCTATTTATTAGGTACTGGTGAGATAAGAGGGCAGAGGGATGGGAGAGGGAGTAAGTTTCATTGATCACCCACTATGTGCCAACCGCACCCACTGTGGCTTCCCGTTTGCTGTCTGGTCTAGCACTCACTTGGACAGAGGCATTGCTGCCCCCATATCCCAGCCAATTTGTGGCACTGCTTCCGCTCCCCTAGTCTTTATATCTTATAACGCTGGAGCCGGAACTGCAGCTTAGGAGCACCCCCAGGCCACAGTCCATGGCTGCACGGGGGAGATACTCTGCACATGTTGTTAAAGGGCTGGGGCGAAGGTGTGTGAAGGGATGGGCTCCTCTCTGCCTCACGATCAACTGGATGGGGCACAGCTGTCAGGAGCCAGCTTATGTAGAAGTGAACGGGTGCACGACCTGAGGACCAAGCCTCGCCATTGCCGCTGGTGAGACCAAGGGCCTGGGAGAGGGGAAGAGCTCGCCAGGACCAGCAACAGATGGGACTCACCGACATGCACGCTGGGAGCTGCTATTCCCCGGATGGCGGCCTGGGCAATGAGGAGAAGCCGCTGTGTGCAGGAGGGGAGCAGGTGCTGGTGTGAGGAAGGGGTACATCCAGCCGTGCTCTGAAGACAGTGAGGGACGGTGGGACCCGGGAAGAGGAGCACAGTCGGAAGCTGCCCTAAGCAGTCGCGCTGAAAGTGATGGTGTCGCAGGCTGAGCTCTAGGAGAGCGGGCACGGGTGGGTGAGCGGAAAGAAGACCTGGACTTTACCTCCAGGGGTCTTGAAAGTGCAAGAACGATGCCCAGACTCCTGTCATTACAGCTCAGAAGAGGGAATCTGTCTCGAAGAGAGGGTGTTATGGCTTGTGTCTAGATGTCCCCCCAAAGCCTCATGCAGTCTTGGCTGGGGCTTTTTCAGAGCTGGCTGCATCTGGAGTGTGTGATGGTGCGATTAAGGGTGTTCGATCCCTAAACCAGTCCAGGCATTGGCTTGGCACCCGCCCTAAGCCAGGTGGCCTGGACAGAGCATAAGGGGGCAGAAAGAAGCTGTCACTGTCTCTTGTCACTTGCCTTGCTGATTTCTGCCTTCTGCCTGCCGTCAACGGTTTCTCCTCCCCAACACCCCTCTGCCACCCCACCTGCCTTGGAGCCAGCCAACTACGAACTGAGACTTCTGTAAACTGTGAGCTGAATAAACCTTTGCTCCTTCACCTTTGGGTGTTGGGTACTTTGTCTCAGCAACAAGAAAAGTAACAGACAGAGAGAAAACCATTTTCATGGACATCAAGGAAAGCTAAGTGCTCGGAATGGAGAAAATGCACTGCCAGTCTCTTTCCCTAGATGTAAAATTTTTAAAACTATTGAAACATGGAAGCGGCGATCCTTCCGTTTCGTACCATCCCTAGAGACACCCTTATGATACGAGATGCAGCGTGAGATGAAAGCATCTTTACCTCTGCATGGCTGAGCTGTGGAGGATGGGACCCTGTTGGGGCCTGGGTCTGCAGCGGTGATCCAGCTGCTGCTGATGCAGGACGCTGGCTTAGAGTCAAAGCACAGGCCTGGGGCCTTGCACAGGGCTGAAAGTCCAAGGAGAGAGTCCTAGTTAAAGTCAGAACCCCTGAATTGTGATACTTGAATGGGTAACTGTTGGGGTGAGGGAGAACTAGACCTGTTGAAAAAGAGTTTCCTCTGTGTAGATCTGAGAAAAGGAAACGTCTTGTATTAATCCACATTCTGCTGCTATAACGAAATGCCTGAATTCAGGTACTTGTGAAGAAAGATTTATTTATTCATTCAGAGTTTTGGAGGCTAAAAGTCCAAGATTAGGGGGCCCCATCTATTTGGCCTCCGGTAAGTGCCCTTTGGCTAAGGCACAACATGGTGCAAACAAAACTGGAGGCTGGCTACAAACTGAGGGGTGTTGGGGGTGGACCTCACTGCTCCTCTGCTTCCATTTCTCCTTCTTCTAGTTCTTCTTCTTTTCCTTGTCCTCCTCCGTCCTCCTTCCCCTTCCTCATCCTCCTCCTCTTCTTCCTCTCCTTCTCTCTCCCTTCCCCCCACTTCTACCCCTTCCTGGACAGCACACGAAGCAGCCTCACTCCGCCACCAGATTCTGCCATGCTGCTTCTGTGTCCCCATGGAGCCAACCATGGCTGACATCTCTGAAACGGAGCTGAAACAAATCTTTCCTCCTTGACGTTGATTTTGTCAGGTATTTTGTCCCAGTGGTGGAACCCTGACTAACATAACACCTAACATTTCCACAACACAAGAACCCAGAAGACAGTGGAATAATATCTTCAATGCATGGAAATTTCTGACTCTCCATCTAAGATCCTGTGCCCGGAATATCTACTTTCCATGGAGGAGGGCAAAGCAAGACTCTTCAGACTAGGGAAATGGAGGAATTCACAGCCAGTGGGGAAGGCGAGCGTGGACGTGGGGAGGGGAAGGAAGCTGAATGCAGCCTGAGGAGCCGTCATGCCTGTGAGGGGCTCGCAAGGGGCTCTCAAGGGGCCTGCGAGATGAAAAAGGAGCTGCTCCTTACCAAAGAGCATAGGGTCACACAAACCGCCAGGGTTAGAGAACCCCACAGCTCCTTGGGTTTTAGAGAGAAGCAAAGATACTATTTTTAGAATTTAAGTTAAAGAAAACATGGACATAAAGGGCTGAGAAAGGACAACATCCCAGGGAAAGTTGTCACAACTATATTAATGCCAGGCCAGACAAAGCTTGGGGAAAATACACCAGTAGGAGTGAAACATTGGTCATAGGTCAGCACACTGACAAAATGTGCAGTTTGCCAGTAAAACACAATAATCATAGCCTTGTATCACTGAATAATACAGCTTCAAAATACATAAAATCAACAGAGCCACTAACAATAGAAATTATTGAGAACTGTATTATTTAGTTATAATAACTTATAAAAACAAATAAGACACGGGACATAATCACAACCCAGTGAATATGTTAACACACCATTCCTAGTAATCAATAGGTCAAAGAGACAGCAGCAAAGAAATATAGGATATGTAAAATTTGGGCCCAGTGGGTATGGAATTCTCTCAAGAACATATGGGACAGGTTCAAAAACAGATCATCAAAAACTTGGCTTAAGTGTTTGAAGAGCTGATGTCACATAGACTGCGTTATTTAACCCTACTGTGGTTAATCATGAAAAGAGAACCTGTGAACCTGCCACCAACTCCAGCTGAAAGTCATGGTCACTGAGCCCTAGACCAGGGCTTCCCGGATGGATTCAGTCTAGACTTCCCCAGGCCTCTCAGAGACCACTGTTCTCAAATACCCTCTCGCCATCATCCTGCTCAGAGAGGTTTCCCTGTCCCCAGCGAGCTACTGTCAGTATATCTGCAGTTGACGTGTCCCCCACGTGGCCTTTCTGTGCTATCGGGGTTCCCAGGCAGGTATCCCCTCTAATTCAGAAGGGAACTACTCGTAGGCTCCTGCCACCCCCGTCCCTGCCCCCCAAACCACCAGACCCCCGCTTCCCTCTGCCTGAGACAAGACACCTCCAAGCAAGGCTTTCTGCACAGCAGAACCAGCAAGGATTCGCAGAGTCACCCTTGGCTGGTGGTCACGGCGTGATGGCCACCACCCACCCTGCAGCATCTGTTGGAAAGAAAATATTCCCCCGTCCCCGGCCGGGGCTGGAGACAGCGCCTTCCCCGTGTGCTGCAGGGGGAAGGGAGGGTGCAGGGAAGCCCACAGCACACAGCCTTGGCCTTCGCAGTCCTGTTTATTGGCTGGTTGCATATCCGAGTTTACAAACACTGGCTATGGTGTATTCCCGGCAGTTCCTGGGGCCTTCTACCTCTTAACTCTAGTGGATGAAGAAATGAAAAGGGAGGGAGTGCCTTGTTCCTGAGGCACTGAGAGAGTCCGGGAAGGATACAAGCAGAATCAATGGTCCACAATGGAGGATGCTGTCCCAGGGCAGGTGCAAAGGACTATGGGAGCCCAGAGGAGGTACGGGCCTCTGCAGTGTGCTCGCGCGTGTGTGCAAGGATATGTGTGAGTGCATGTGTGTGTACTGTCATGGGTTTTGAGGAAGTGGTGATGCTGGAGTGAGGCAAGAGATGCAACCGGCCGTTGTTTGCGCAGCAAGCAAGAGAACTGCCTGCAGAAGAAGGCCCAGGCCAAACACGCCAGCTGGTCTCACGGCCACCCTGTTCCGAGGGAGTTTTCCCAGACCATGCTGAGGTCTACAGAAGCACTGTTTAGCAGGACTTGAAAGCGTCCTTCATGTTCTGGCCCAACTAGAGGACCCCTCCTAGCCAGCAGAGCAGGTGACCTCAGCACCAGGTTGGCCCTTGTGTCCCCAGGCCTGGTGAGGAGCTAAATGCCCTGAGGTAGAGAAAGGACGAAAGCCAGCAAATACACATTTGCACAGCTGAGAGCAGAGGGCTCCACAGCTGGTGAACAAGCACTTTGCCTAGAGCACCTTAGGGTGTGGGCTCGGGGATCAGGCACCTGCCACTCAGTGGCCAGTCTCAGCAAGCCAGCACCACCTTGAGTTAAGTGGATGCTGGAAACACAGTCTCAATGGCTTTCGTTTTGTGTATAGAGTTCGTTTCATTTTTTTTGTTGTTGTTGTTGTAGAATAGATATTGTAAAAGGCCTGATAGATATTGTTTTATATTTTTGCATATCCAAGTGACAATATGATAAAAATAATATAGGGAACGTTGGGTGTCTATAAAAAGTTTTTTCTTAAGTACATCTATATATGCTGTGAGTTTGAGAAACTCTGATCTTTTATTTTTCTTTTTAAAAATTATTGCGTTTCTATACCACAACATGAATGTACCATAACATTTCCCTTTCCCTCTATTTTTTTTAGTGCTTAAATCTCTGCTTTTCATTATCAGAAAAGCTAGGCCTTTTCGCTCTCCTCTCAGATGCACACTGAAAAATAAATAACATGACATTCCATTAAATTAGCCTTCATAAAATGTTGCAGTACAGTTTTTCTTAAAGAAAGATGATGAAAAACGTGAAAACATCAATGACTTTTTATCAGAAAAATTCCCTTCACCTCTGAAGGGAGCTGGAATTAATTTAAGTAGCCCCCAAAATAGAAAAGGAGGCCTGCAGGGGCCAAGATCTTTCTCCAATAGCAAAACGACAGCTCTCAGAGGTGAACGCTGGTCATAGTCCTCAGGTGGGCGGACGTGGGCAGCTGGAGCAGCCACACCATCTGCGCGTGGCCGGAACCCAGCCCTGTCAGGTGAGGGGCTTGCAGGGGGCGTGTTTAGAGACCAGCATGCCCATGCAGAGCAGGGTCCACTTAGAAGTCATTCCAACTTTTCAAAGGGAGATTACGTCCCTTTGAAATTCCCTTAAAGAAGAAATTCCACCTCTGCTTTCTATTATACTGTTGCATTAGCTCTTCTATTAGGATAAGAAGAAACACATTCTGCTCTTTAAACAATAGGAACAGGAAAATGTCACTCTGGACAGCTTTTCTTTCCAGGGGATTCTAATCCATTCATATCCTCAAAGGCACTTTCCTTGCTCGGAGAAGGATGGAGGGCCAGTGAGTAACCCCGCCCATGCGGCCCGGTGTTGGTAGAGACGCCAGTGCCAGTTAGAAGCGGGGAGGACCCTTGTGTGCCATGGTTCTGGCGATCAGCTGGGCAGGTGCTATACGGGCTGTGCCTGCTGGCTCTGGCTGTCTGGCTGGACCGGGCAGGCTGGAGGCCATGGGCTTGGGCTTGGGGAGTGCAGAGGGAATGAAGTCCTGGTAGCTCTGGGGTAAAAAGTTCTTACTAAGTCAGTCCTGGTGTCCGAGGAGCGACGGCAGAGCTGGGCCGGCAAAGCCTCCGCGTGGGGTTTTGATTATCGTTACAACAACGCCGTGAGCTAGGAGACCTGTTTGAACAGAAAGCTCTGAAAATGACTGGGAAGACTAGTGAGGGATTCACTGCTGAGCCGGGTCAGCGCGGGCTGCCCGGGACACGGCCTCCCGTGCGTGAAGCATGCCGCTCTCTGCACGCCTGTGTCTCCTCGTGACCGGTGTTTCCCTTGTGCTTTCTACACATATTCAGACTGCGTGTCAGAGGGCAGCGAGCCGTTCTCCATTTTCCTTCTCGTGTCTGGAGCTTGAACCCAGGGCCCCCACGCTACATCGTCACGCTACATCTCCTGACCACCTTTTAGTTTGAGACAGGGTCTCACTAAGTTGCTAAGTTGCCCAGGCTGGACTTGAACTTATGATTCTCCTGCCTCAGCCTCCCGGAGTGCTGGGATTACAGGCTGTGCCACTCTGTGCATTCTCTTACTAGAATACCTATTGGCAAGCAAATACCCAAAAAAGATTTAACCTGTTTTGGGTAACTCTTTCAGCATTACTATAATAGGAAGCAGCGGCCTTGTGGACCCATTCTCAGAGCAGCCCCAGGACGGGGCTCGTGCACCTTCAGTGGTTTGCTGGCGGAAGTCCTGCCATGTCCACAGAGGAGTGGAGATGTGTCAGCCGCAGACTTCGTCCCAGCCATGGATGACCGTCCTGCTTGTGGCTTCGTCACGGTGTTTTTTCTGGCTGGGTGGCGTTGTCACATCTGCCCTTGTGTCTGCGAACCGGAATTGATGAGGAGGGGCTGTGAGACGTGTGACGGTCCCCTCAGCATCAGCTGCAGAGATCCTCTTACTCCCCTCCTGGCTCCTCACCCTTCTGTTGCTCGCGGACAGCGGTATCTGGTGGAGCGGCTCTCTCCTCCCAGGTGTTGAGTGGCACCAGCCAAACAGCAGCTTGGCAAATCGGCCACACATTAGGTGTCTGCTGCAGCAGCACCTGGGTTTGATCTGATTTTGGGGAGTAAATAAAACAGCGTACCTCGGAGACCCGAAAAGCCTGTTTCTGAAGTGAAAATTTCACGGGATCAGGCCAACAGCAGACTGGAGCCGGTTCGGTGAACTTGAAAGTGGACACAAAATATTCAACCTAAAAAGTAGGGAAGGAGTAGGAAGCAGTGAACAGAGTCCGGCGACCTGCCGTGGTAGACTGTGAGCCAGGATTCCCGTTAATGCCGCCGCTTTCTGTGTCTACCGGCCTGCGTACTGCGAGCCGCATAGCGTGCTCAGCCCTCAGGAGACCGGTGGCGGGGGCCGCGGGCGTCTTTCGCAGAATTACTGCACTCATTGGGATGAAGCCATCCAAACTCCACACCCAGGAAGATGGTCACACAGATCCTGCATACCCATATGGTGGGACAGATTACAATATCCATACTTTAATTTCTAAAGAAAATTAATGACATGAGAATATTCTTCTGACATGGTATTAAGAGAGGAAAATTATGTAATTATATACATGATACTTTTTCTTTATTATATGCTTTTGTTCACTCCTTCATTCGACCAGAAATGATTATTGATGGGCATTATAGTCAAAGATCACTGCTGAGGGTGCTAGATGAGTGTGTGTGTGTGAGTTTGTGTGTGTGTGAGTTTGTGTGTGTGTGTGTGTGTGTGAGTGTGTGTGTGTGTGTGTGTGTCCATATAATGAAATACCTAGCCTGGTGGTTCATCAATGACAGACATTCCCTTCTTATAGGTCTGGAGACTGGGCAGACCAAGGTGGCAGCATCTGGTTTCTGGGAGAGCTTCTTGCTGTGTCCTCACCTGGCAGAGGGCAGAAGGCAGAGGGCAGAGGGCAGAGGGCAGAGGGCAGAGGGCAGAAGGCAGAGGGCAGCGGGCAGAGGGCAGAGGGCAGAGGGCCTAGCTCACTTCTCAGGGCCCTTCTAGAAGGGAGAGTCCTCCCTGGGACAGAGCCTGAGGTCTGACCACCGCCTAAAGACCCCTCCTGTCAACACTGTTGCTCTGGGGCGGGAGATTTAAAGTGGATTTCGGAGGGACACAGAAGTCAGACCACAGCAGGCCGTGTCCAGGGGCACTTTTCAATAGGATCATTATGAGGGTCAGGGGAATACTGAACAAAGATTTAAACCACATGACACTGAGGCGTATGGATATCTGTGAGAAAGAAGATCTTTCTAGACAGAACAGGAGGCCAAAGAGTGGGCTGTGCCCACAGTGAGACTTCAGTGTCTGAGGACCAGTGAGGAGACCATGGCGGCTACAGTGCGGAGAACAAGACAAACATGGCAGGGATGGAAGCAGAGGGGGCCTGTGGACCTGGCATAGGCAGGACTTCTCATTGGCAGGGGGTCACCGATGACCTTGGCTGACCTTGACCTTGCTGTCGAATAGATGTGGCCAAACTCATGTTCCAAAGAGTCAGTCATTCTGCTACTGTGTTAAGACCCAGAGGGCCAAGACTGCACGGTGCGCGTGCGTGTGAGTGTGTATACACACTTGCGTGCGTGTGCGTGTGTGCGTGTGCGCCTGCCTGCCTGCCATGTGACTGTGCCAGGTGCAAAGCACTCACCCCACAAGGTGCCTTGGTCTTTCTCTTTAGGAGATGAGCGTTAGCCGGTTACCCTGGAGAGAGCACGGGGAGATGGGCGAGAAGCCCACAACCAATCATAAAGCGGGAGAAACCTCGAGGGTCCAGAGAATCCAGAATCTGAGGAGCTAACAGGGAGTTCTAGGGATACTTGATGGAATACTGGAACGTTTTCAGTGGTTTTATTTTTAAATTAAGGCCCCACTGTGGGGCGAAGGCAGCGGGGGAGAGGTTTCTGGCCCTTGCGGAGGGCGGGGATGGCTGTGAGTCGCGGCTCAGGGCTCAGTCTCACTCCCACGGTGCCGTGGCTGCACAGGGAGGCCGGGCGCCCCCCGGCCTGGTGCAGGATGGGCAGCAGCCTACCTCCTCAGGGCTGTAACCTCATCACTGAGGGGAGCGGCGCCCGAGCATAGCCCAGTGGCTCCCTGTGGCTTGTTAACCCCACACAGCTTCCTAGCTGATGGCACACTGTGTGTCTTATCACTCCATGGGGTTGGGAATTGAAATTCATCTTTTCACTCTCCCTGACCTGACACAGGCACCTGTGAAAATCTCCGCCAAGTTGTCTCTGTGAGTTTGGACCTGAGAAAGAGGCTGAGAAAGCCCTCAGAGTCCCCCCAGGGGAGGTGGAGTGAAGCTCAGTCCTCGGTTGTGGCCACTGCTGCCCTTTGCTGTGGTCACTGCTGAGGATTTGAGGCACGTGTGCCCCGTTCCCATGTGAGTGCATCTGTGCCTCGGCCTGCGGCCCACAGGCTCAGACTTCCCCCACCGTGTGCCCCACAGTCTCAGAGGCTCTGATGAGACAGTCGGCCAGGCCGACCACAATGGCAGCCTCTCCAGTCCAGTCCGAGGCAGACACTGGACTCATAGCTGGGAGGTCAGAGGTCATTTGAGCAGCAAGTCACAAACTTTGACTTTTACTCCCAAGTCAGTACGAATTGTAGATGACCCACCTACGAGCTTGAGCAAGATGCTTTGTTTGATTTTGACTTCTGGGACTGAGACTTGAAGGCCACCCAGAGGCCTTATCAGGAGGCAGGTGGACTATGACTGCCCTCCTGGTGTGGGCCAGCTGGACCCTGGGCCCGTGCAGCCTAGCCGGCCCGTCTGTGCTGAAGGCCAGGCCGCGCTGCTCTGGGTGCCCAGCCCTGCTGCGGAAGGGTAGTGCTGAAGAGGACAGCTCCCCAGGGCCCTGGCGAGTGGCCGCCAGAGCCAGAAGTGGGGCTGCCGGACTGCCAGCAGCCAGCATCAGGAGGGGGAGAGCATGGAGTAAGCCTCTGTTCCTCGCGTATGAGAAACCCAAATCATAAATAACGAGCAAAAGAAAAGATGGGTAATAGGAAGTAAGGACATAGAGCTTTCTCAAGGGAAAGAGGATCAAGAGATGGGGGAGGGGAGGAACGGGAATGAAGGTGTGGGATGCGCAGGACCAACTCCACACGGGGAAGGTAAACGTCATGCGCTGCACACATGTGCTCATGAAAAATAAAATGTGAATGGAACAGCAGAAAAGTCAGGGTGTGGCTCGGGGCAGGCCCTGGTGCAATCCCCAGGGCACACATAGAAGACTGCAGAGTCCTGCCCCCCCCACCCCCCGCCCCCCGGGCACACAGCACCGCTGCCCTGGGCTCCCTCCTGCTGGAAGGCCGTGCCCTGGCTGCAGGCTGCTGGTGGAGCCTTCCGGCTTGCATTGCCTTGGTCTTCCCTGCGTCACCTCTGGTCCAGACGCAAGCTGCGGCCTGGCTTCTGCTCGCCGCTTCCCCAGCAGGGTGTCAGCTCGCACGCTCGCCTTCTTCTTCTGTGTGGCGTGTCTTCTCTCTCTGGCTAAGCCTCAGATTTTCTTCTTTCCGCCAGTTTCAGGCAATTTGTACTTTTCCTCTTGTCTCCTGTGCTTGCCGGCCCCTGAGCTTCTGGCCCCTCTGGATTTCTAGTTTTCAGCGACTTTGTAAGAACTGGTCATTATCTCTTCCTTGCTATCCAGCTCCTTGCCGAATCTTGCTCCAGGTACACAGGCACTGGCTGGGCGGAGCTCAAAGCTGCCCTTGGCGGTGCCCTGCCGGTCGCCTCCCGCCCCTCCACAGTCCACACGCCGGCACCCGCGGGACCGCACCTGCCTCTCCGGTCTTCCTTCTGTGCGTCTCCTTGCTCTTTACCCCACCCAGTGTCTTCTTTGTCTCTGCTCTGCAGTTTTTATTTCAAATTCAGTTTTCGTCTTTTCTACATTCTGGATGTTTGTACTTACCACAACCTTTCCTTTGCTTCTCGAGCGTAGGGAACACAGTTATGATGACTTCACTGTCCCTGTCTAGTGCTTGCACAAGCCCTGTTATTTCTAGGTCAGTTTTGACCGGTTGCATTTCCTCCCGAGATGGGTCCCATCTTCCCGCTGCTTTGCAGCTTGGCATCTTTGATGGTGGCCGCCTACCACAAATGACGGGAAGACGCTGCCAGGAAACAGTGGTTTCGGTGTGAGGTCCGGAGGAGGAGAGGGCACAGGCATCCAGGTGTCCCTCGGGCGCGGAGGCAGCTGAGCAGGAGGCTGTGTCTGTGCAGCGCCGGGCCGTGAGGCAGAGCCGGCCAGGGCTCTCTGGAGGCGCTTTGTAAATCACAAAGTAACTTGGGCATCGCTCCCTAAGACGGAGGAGCCTTCCTACCCTTTGCCGGCCACCTCCTTGTGCAGGGCCCCTCCCCAGCCTGGGACAGGTATGGGGACCACAGTGGGGTCCCATCTCAGGGTGAGTCATGTCCCAGCTGGCCTCCTTAAGGCAGCCGGGCACAGAAAACCTGTGGACGCACAGACACTGGGATACTGCTACACGGAGACGTGGATTTGAGTCAACTAGGCACCAGGCGGGAGGAGACTTATGAAGAGGTTCTGGGTGCCATACTTTTCTCCAGGGTGCGGTGGTGAAGTGTGAAGAAGGAAGGGTTATCGCACATCCTGGAGGCCACAGGTCGAAGGGCAAGGGTCAGGGCTGGCGCTTTCCCTCTCGGAGGGTCTGATCCAGCCTCCCCCCCCACCCTGGCTTCTGCGGTCTGCTGTCAGTGTTGGCCCTCCTGCACCCCCAAGGCATCGCCCATGGACTTCTGTCTCACCCACCACCAGTCACTCGGTCCTGTCAGTGTCCCCACAGTATCCCTGGATGGCTTCCAGCGGCACCTGGCTCCTCTCCAGGCCCAGCCCTCACTCCAGGTCACACCATGTCTGTCTCCCCACACTGTCTTAATGACACTTGTCCCATGGGATGAAGACTCACCCCACTTCAGGGTGACCTTGTCCCCACGAATGACATCTGTAAAGACCCCCTTTTCAAATAGGTCATCGTCTCCCAGCCGTCAAGACTTCAGGAATAAACTGAGGAACACACAGATGGGGTGCACGCTTGGCCTCCCCTGAGCTGCCCTATCCATCTCTCCCCTGCCTTGAGGGTGTCATCCACCCAGGGGCAGGTGAGGACCAAGGCCGTAGGGTGCAGGGCAGGGGTCTGGGCAGCCCTTGGCCCCTCCTAGCTGAACTTCTACCCGCACGGCCTCACTCTGCATCGAGCAGCTCTGCTGTGTGAGGTTTCCGCCCTGACCTCCCAGCTCCTAATCCCTCTAAGAGAGGCTAAGGAGATGGAGATTTTCACGTGTTTTAAAAATAGACCCTTTGGCTTCCCCAAGCCACTTCCGTCTCCCGAGCAAATGAGACAGCATGATGAATGGCCTCGCACCTCGCTCCGGGAAGGCGGCCGCAGCTTGGCCGCCGTGCGCACATAAAGCCGCTCCTTCACCTCCGCGCCGGCCGCACTGGCTTCTCAGGTGACGGCGATCACTTCGTTAGCACTCGTTACAGGCAAGAGGAATTTCACCTCTGACCCCCAGCGCCGCCGCCCGGCTGTGCTGCCAAATTCTGACCTCAGCGGTGGAAACAGCCAAGCGCTGCGACGGGAGCCACGCCCTTCGCAATCTTGAGCTCTTCAAGAGACACTGGATGGTTTCGGGAGCACGAGCAGCCAGCACCTGTGGGTGGCAGGCCCGCACACGGGCGCCTGCTGCAGCCACGCACCCCGGTCCCGGCCTCCTCCCCTCCCCGGACTTGGCGTGTGTCCCCGGCCCTTCGGTGCACGCGCTGTGCGCTGTGTCCGCTCTGTGCCCATGGGCATTTTCCCAGCACAGCGAGCAAGCTAGGCACGGCCTGGGAAAGGCCTGCAGGGTGCCTGGGAAGTCGCGAGAGCTGGGTCAGCCGGCTCAAGGTGCTGCATCTCCAGGGGAATTAGAAAACCAAAAGCTCCCACTTCTGGTGTACAAAAAAAAAAATTGCAGGGAAAGTGATGCTGGACAGCAGAAGGTGCCAGGGCACCTGGAGGGCTTCCGAGAGGAAGGGGTCTTTGGGAACAATTCCAACGTCAGAGAACTATGGGAAAGGACTTGAAGGAACATGAGCCAAGTCACTGGCATCAGAGTACAGGGGCCGAGGAATTCGCTCACTGGCTCGCAAGCGTCACTCAGACCTGGGACACGCGGGGCAGAGTGTGGGGCTGGGCCTGGGGAAGCAGACGGGCCTGGCCTTGTGAGGACCAAGACGGAGGAAATTTGTGAACACCTAGGAGTGCTAAGAGGTTTTGTGAACAGAGGAGCAGTAGATCCCCGTCCCCGGGTTGGGGCAAGAGGGCATCTTCAGAGGAAAGGGGAGCTGAGGGCAGAAGAGCGTCCGGGAGACCCAGGCTTGGAGCGAGGTGGTGGCCCTGAGCAAGAGGCAGGGTGAGCCGACCCCTGTCCCGGGGAGCAGGCGGCTCCCCGGCCCCGGGACGCTGCTGCAGGGCACGGAGCACAGCAGCACTGAGACCTTCCACAGCCGAGGTCGCCCTGGCCACACAGTGTGGACAGAGACCCCAGCCACAGACAGCTGGCACAGGGCCTGTCCACCCCAGGCATGGTGTGGCCTGGAGTGAGGGCCGGGCCTGGAGGGGAGCCAGGAGCAGCAGGAAGCCGTCCGGGGACATCGTGGGGACACTGACAGGACCTGAGTGACTGGAGGTGGGTGAGGCAGAAGTCAGGTGTCTTCCGGTTTCTGCAGCCGGGGCACAGTGGGCACTTTAAGTTGACGGAGCCGTGGGCGCATGGGGTGCCGATGCACTGGGCAGGTGGAGAAGCCACACTCACAGGAGGGTAGGGGTGCAGGACGCCGACTCTTTCCCCTGGGGCTTACAGGGCCGAGGCGGGTGGCAGGGCCCTCGAGGGAGGGAGAGGCTGTGGCCGCCCAGAGATCCACACCCGAGTCTCCCCAGTCCCGGAGCCAGAGCTCATTCCCAGCTTCACCTCCGACTCCTGGAAACCCGGGTGAACTCAGACCCAAGAGGAAAAAGTACTAACCAGACAGGAGGAGCGTCTGCGGGTGACGTCGCTTCACAGGGCAGAGCTCGGAGGAGCTCGTTGGCTGCTGGCAACGGCTGGCCTGGCCTGCGGTCACCACTGTGCCCCTGGGAAGGCCAGCTCTCCCAGCCCTGCACCTGTGGCTCTCAGCTCTCCGTTCCAAACCCCAACCGGAAGTCCCGCGGGCCGGACACCTGGATGTGAGCCTGCGTCCCATGGTGGGCCTGGGGCCAAGTCCTCGCCCGCTGCCTGCCTGCCTGTCTGCCGGCTGGGAGCTGGGCCTGTCCCCAGCAGAGCACCTGGCCTCCCATCCCCAGGGAGCTTGGGACAACTGGGTGTGGGGGACAAGGCTCCTCTCTCCTTTACGCAGTCACGTGTTAGAAGGCCGAGTCCTCCTAGTGATGTGTCCTGCAGGAGCAGGGGAGACGGGGAGGCATGCCCCAGCCCAGCGAAGGCATGTCTGTGGTTTCCAGCAGAGACAAATGAGCCCGCTGGCTCCACTTCCCCCAGGCCAGCACACCCAGCCTTGGGGCCCTGAAGTGGAAGCCACAGCCTAGGCTCTGGCTGACCCCGGGGAAGAAGATGGCGTACTCTGCAGCCATGGCCCTGCATCGTACCTGATCCATGTTTCACTGAATGGATTGGAGGTCAAGGGAACTTGGGTGCCCGGTCTCTGAGTGCCCCTCTGAAGCACCAGGGTGAGAAAGCACCTGAGGGGAGAGAAGTTAGGGCCGGGTCCAGGCCCAGGAGCAGGGGCCACACAGACACAGTGAGGCTCGGAAGGGCAGGGCTGCGCCCTCGCATGTTGCCGAGACCCTTTCATGGATCCAGAGAGGTTCCCTTCCTGGCCAGTCTCAGGAATTTGAGGCTCAGTGTTACTGTGGCTCTACCCCACAACCCCTAAAAGAACTAGCTCTGATTTTCCATGGAGTCCCAGGCCAGCTCAGAGCCTGAGCCCCCCACTGCAAATGCTGATCTGCCGCCTGCTGCTGCGCATGACGGGGCCAGGCAGGCAGACTGGGGACCTGGGCGAGGTGACACGGAACAGCCCTTCCCTGGGGGCACATGTCAAGAGAGCTTGACAGCAGCAGCAACATAAGCCTGGGGTAGCTCAGGGTCCAGGCGCAGGCAGATGGGCTGAGCTGGGACACTGGTCATGCAGCTGTGGCCCGAGGTGGCTCCCAGCCTCGGTCACAGTCTCAGAGTACAGACCTGGTTGCCAGCTGAGAGTCATGAGGACAAACCAGCACGATGTGACCCATGGTATCTTGTGTCTTTGAATTCCTGGAGACGAATCAGGAGGCCACCGTGGGCAGCGGAAATGTCCTGCAGCCATCGAAGCAGCAGACACACTGGTGTGCTGGGCAGAGGGGATACAGGTGTTGGGTGGCCCGGGACAGGCTCTGGGATCACGGTCGGGCCAGGAGGAGCTTTGGGGAGCTGGGCAGACCTTGCAGAACAGCACTGCTATTGGAGGAGACAGCTGAGCTCAGCGCTCAAGGTGGGACCAGAACAGGGGACCAGTGACAAGCTGTCTGGGCTGTAAGTGTCCAGAGGCAGGAGCAGATGTGTACTGTCAGCTTTCGTCCTTTGTGCCACAAACTGTCCCTGAGTTATGTTGAGACTGCAGAAGATGCTTCTCACTGTAAACGGCTTCCGAAAGCACATCTTTCTCCACACCCCAAGCCGTCTCTCTCCTGTTCTGCTGGTGCATCTTTTCTGAGCCTTTGTGATTAAGAAGCTCTATACCTTCCAGTCCACTGCTTGTCTTGGGTCAGAAGTGCCGGTGGGCAGCCATGTGCCTTGGT
>NW_004955542.1:2001086-2054605 GCF_000276665.1 Chinchilla lanigera | reverse complement strand
CCACCACGCTTGGCTCACTTTTCTTTAAATTCTCTTCTCCTCTGTATTTCATATGAATAGCTTCTATTTCCATATATTCAAGATCATTAATGTGTCCTCCTGCAGTATACAACGTGCTATTAATCCAACCCGGGTGTTTTTCATTTCAGACATTCTCGTTTCCATCTCCAGAAGTTCACCTCGTCCCTTTTCTATTTTCCACATCTTTGCTTAACATTCAAACATATGGAACACAGCTATGGTGACTTTTAATTCCTCTGTCTGCTAATTCTAACATCTGTGCAAGCTCTGGCTCCATTTGATTGATGGATCTTTCTCCTCATTATGGGCCACATTTTCTGTTTTTTTGCCTGCCTGGTGACTTTGATTGGATGCCAGACACTGTGAACTTCATCCTGGTGGGTGCTGGTGTCTTTATGTTCCTGCAAATATTCTTGAGCTTTGTTCTGGGATGTAACTGAGTTCCTTGTTTCTCTGGAGACTTGGTCTGTGATTTGTTAGGCAGGAACAGAGCCTCACAGGGTCCATGGGTACTTATTCCCCACCACTGAGGCCTGTACCGAGCCCTGAATGCAGTGCCAGGGAGGCGTCTTGTTTCCTGGGGGAGAAGACCCTCGGGTGCGGGGGACTGCCCCACCTCTGGTCCTGTAAGGCGATTCTCTCGTTGGCCTTAGCGGATTCCTCACAAGCAGCTGCTGACCAGACGGGTCACCATCAGCACACCTCTGGGGGTCTCTCTCTCCTGGGCTCTGCCCTAAAAACTGCAGTTGCGTTGGTCTCCCCCACTTCAGTCTGCCTTCTCCACTCCAGGGTCTGGGGCTCCACCTGGGCTGCCCTGCTGTGCTGTGTCCCGCCAGCTCCGGGCAGTAGTTGGGTCACCTGGGGCTCTCCATGCTTCTCTACCAGCCTGCAGGGATGGCTTCCTGGCCGGACCCAGCATCTCCACACCTGGTTCCATGCTTTTGGGTCTGCTTTTTGTTTGCTCCTGACTCAAGAGGAAGAGTGACATTGGTCCCTATTATTCCATCTTGGTCAAAAGGAAGATGACAAGTGCAAGGCCTTCAGCTGTGTTTGAACTTTCTTGGTCCCCCTTGGTCTGTCCGGTTTTTATTTCTTTGTTTGTTTTTTGTTTTTGAGACAGGGTCTTGCTGTGTGGTTCAGGCTGGCCTTGAACTCACTGTATAGCCAAAGATGGCCTCCAATTCATGGCAATCTTCCGGCCTCTGCCTCCCAAGTGCTGGGATTATAGGCGTGTGCCACCACACCTGGCCAGGTCTGTCGTTCTCACTGCAAGCTCAGTGCCCAAGACTGCCAAGCACTCAGTAGGTGCTGAATGCAGGTAAGTCACATGATCCCATGGGTTCATCTGTGGAGTAACAATGGAAGGAGAAGGATTCTCATAGCATATGGAATGTGATCATATCTTCTACACTCATTTAGATAGGGTTCTTGTTTATTTATTCATTTATTTATTTAATGCCAAGGGTTGAACCCAGAGCCTTCACACTGAGCTACATCCTCAACCCTTTTTATTTTTTTATTTTGAGACAGGATCTTACTAAGTTTGCCAAGGTGGGACTCAAACTTGTGATACTCCTGCCTCAGCCTCCTGAGTGTTGGGATTACATGGGTGCAGCATGTAACTGACTCCACATTAATTTTAAGTGATAGCACCTACTGAATCCAATCTTACAACATTCTTAAGGTTTAACAGCTTTGCCTTGCATAGCTACCGTGGTGGCAAACCTGCTACACTTTCAGCAATGTTGCCTGCTGGGGCACGGGTGCCATAGGTTTGCCCCTGCTGTCTCTAGGCGTTTAGAAAGTGTTTGCTCCATGACTAACTCAGCACACGCCGAACATGTGTGTAATACGCTGGGTTGATGTGTGAACCCTGCGAGTTGGTCTTCGACCTCGATAGCACCGCTGTGGTGTGCGTCAGTAGCCGGCCCAGGGGCAGCTTTCCCATGGCACGTCTAGGTCCTTTTCGAGGGTTCTGGATCACTAGAGGATAGGAAAGGTGAGGGACAGAGAAAGTTAAAGCAGAAATGTGAGCTACCACTGAAAATCATGCACAAGTGAAGTCTGTAGCTGCAGTCAACTGGAAAGCAGAGCTAAGCGGAAAGGAAAATAGATAGGAGTCTCCCCACTGCAAACCCAGTGCCCTGCGGACACCTCTGCGTTATCCTAACTCATGACTGGCTGGGGCCACGGGCACAGCATGGATAGAAGCCACCCTACACACGGACACTGTGTAGATGTCCCCAAAGCCCACAGCTGCCACTGACCAATGGCCAGGGCTTCAGAGCAGCTTGGCTCCAGGAGGCCGGGTGCCAGGGTAGCACGTCTTGGTCTGGAGGGGTCACATCTGCCAGAAGGCGCAGCAGCGCATTCCCGGCCAGAGCCCTGGCTGTGTTGTTGGACCAGGGCCAGTGGCTGGGGCACAGCACACAAAGAACCCCTGGCTGGACAAGCAGAGGTCACAAAGACCAAGGCGTGGATGGCCCGGGAGAGATGCTACCCAACTTTCCCCCGCTATTGTGAGAATTTCCCGTGTTTGAAATCTGGTAACAGAATCTGCTCACCAGCTCAGCAGCTCCTCGGATCACCTGCAGGCTGGTCTCGGTGACATCAAGCGCCAGGAAGCCCCAGAGATGACGATTTTAGGTAAAGGACTCCTGCAGCTCCTTGGAGCTGCTTTTAAATAAATCCTTTTCTCCTTGGTAGCAAAATAAATGGCCTCCTTTGATTTAGTCAGCAGTGAGCAAAGGGGCCTGAGTGCTGAAACTGCGCGGCCAGGAGAGTCTCAGAGCCGCCCCTCTGGGCCTGGAAGGGAGGCAGCCCCAAGGTGTGGCTGCAGGCCTGCAGGGTGTCCCTTTGCTTTCTAAGCCCCCAGCCTCCTGACCCACATTCCTTTGCAGTGTAATCAATGCCTGACCCGAAAATAGCTCACAGTCAGTTTTGTTGTTCAATGGAGTCTAACTATTCAGTGATCGCACGAATTCTGGTTTTGCTCTCTGAGCTTCGGGGAGGCGCTGAGCCCCCAGAGAGAGGCCCAGGAGGCTCCCGGCAAGAGCAAGCCGGAAAGGAAGGTCCCAGGGCTGACCCTGCGCGCCCGAGATCTGCTGTGCGCATTGCCCTCTTGTGGTCACGCAGCAGATGTGGACTTCAAAGGCAAGTGGTGGCGTCCCAGCGGTGCAGGCGGAAATGTGTTCTCCATTAGGAAAACCAGGGCAGATCCCGCTTCCCCTTCGGGTGCACACTGCGCTACCCCGCGCAGTCAGCACACTCTCCTCCGTCACAAGGAAATAATGTGGACATTAGTTGTTGTTTTTTTAATTTCAGAACTCCAGATCCAAATGATTCCAAAATCATAAGATGGCCAAGCTGCAAAGACTGAGATGATCCTAGTCAAATCTCTCTTTTGTAAAAATTAGGACAGACTGGGACTCACAGAGGTGGAGGGACTTGCTTAAGATCACACAGCTTTGTCACATGCCGTTGTAAGTGGTCCTGGCAGTCAGGCAGCTAAGCGGTCGACACATCAGGGGACAAGAGGGCACCAGGTGGAGGGACCAGGGCCACATGGGAGCCCTCAGAGCTGAGCTCTAGGTGGTCCTGCAATCCACATGACACTGCATGGCAGTGTCCCCTCTTTCGGAGCAGGGACTGCCTCTCTTTTGCCATGGTGCAGCGTTGGGGCATGGCGGGAGGCATGAGTGTCACCAGGGTGGTGTCCCCAGCCCGGCGGTGTCCCCAGCCGGGCGGTGTCCCCAGCCGGGCGGTGAAAGCGGGCCGGTCAGACCCGCTTCTTTCTGCTGCTCTGCACTCTTCTGCTCCAGGGGCCAGCTCTGCGAGCTCAGGAAGCAGTGCGTGGGTGTTCCTTGCTATTTAGTTTGGGTTAAGAGTGTGACTTAGATTTTATTCTGGTAAAATACATAAAACATGAAGTTTACCATTGCAGCCCCGCTTCGGAGTGTTCTGCTCAGTGGTACTGGGCACACTTTCAGCGCCACTGCCCATCTGAGAACGCATCCACCTTCCCAAAGGGAAAGCCTGCTCCAGTCAACCTAACTCTTGCAGCCCTGCCCCAGCACCCTCCCGCATTCCGAGAGCAGTGTGCTCACCCCTGTCACAGCACGGGTCAGGATGTGTGATATTTCATCACATGGACAGGGCACACCTTTTTCCCTGCACCCACGCTGGACATTGGTTTGCAGAGCACGTTCGGTTCCACTGAGTCCTGGCAGCCAGCACCACGGCCCTGAGTCCGGTTGTGGAGCTCCTCTCCACAATGGTTCAATAGCACAGTCTGTCGCTTCAGCACAGGTGGGCTGGTGTTCCCGGGGAGCCAGGCTTCCAGTGAGCCCAGGGCTCCTCCAGTAGCCAGTGGCTGTCACCAGGGTCCCTGTGGATCCCTTCCCCCTGAGTGGGGCTCAGGCTGCAGTCTCGAGTCATACACTGTTTGAAATTAGGGGTTAAGTTCAGAAGCATCAACCACCTGCAAAGTAGCATCTTTCCAGTTGATCTGAAAACACAGGAAATGTGCTGGCTTCCCAGGAAGAAAGCAGTGCAATTAGCAGCTCCTTAATGCATGGGACAGAGATACCCTGGGAGGAGTGCATGCCCTGAGAGGTGCCGGGGAAGCTGTCGGGCAGGAAGCAGGTCCAGACCCAGGGTGGCCGCCAGAGCTGCATGTCCCTGTACTCTCTGCTCCGTGATGTTTAAAGCTCTGTAAAACACACAGTTCCCCAGTAATTCCCCTGCTAGGTGTCTTCCCCAAAGAGCAGAGTCATCAGACACGGTGATGCTTGCATACCAGTATTTTATGTGGCACAATCCGTAATCGTTAAATCCTGGAAGTGGCCTGCACTCCCGTCCACAGATGACTGGGTAAACAAAATGTGGTATCCATATACAATGGACTACTACTTTGCTATAAAGAAGGACAAATTGAGGCACTTGTAGGAAAATGGACGCATCTGGAAAGCATAATGTTGAGTGTAATAAAGCAGACACGCAGGCTTAAATACCGTATGGTAGCTCTCCTTTGAGTAAGGCAAAGTGCAAACAAAGAAAATGATAAAGGATGGATAGGGCCGAGGGGATGGATCTCGTCTGTAGAGGAAGGGTCCAAGGGGACAAGCAGAGGGGTGAGGAGGAGGGGAAGGGGAGACGAGAGGAGCAGAGATGTGCTGTGTACAGGACCCTAATAACCCTACTCAGTGTGCACATTCTAAGCCATAAAGTGCTAAAACAAATAATATCAACAGGTGTGAAAAAGGTGACTGGAGAACCAGAGGAGGGGGTGGATTTAAAAAACCCATGCTGTGACATGTACATGTAACCACTCCCCAGGATGGTTATAAACTGCATCAACTACAAACATGTACTAATAAAGCAAACTCAGAACAAAAACCCGCAAACCCCGCTGTCCGTCACCATTCACTTCTTTACCTGGCCCCCAAACTTACCTTTGAACTCCCACTTTCTTCCCAGTGAGGCCAGTGGTGCTACTGGGGGACTTTACAAAATTGAAGTTAATCATTAGTTACCAGGACGCCAAGGACAGGAGTTTCAGGTGTCTGCAGTATCAGTTGTTTGCTTCTGGTTTGGGTCCGAATGCTGAATCTCGAGGTACAGGTTGATGCCAAAGTGCCCTTTCTGCAGCAGCCTCAGGGATGTTGGCCACTGCCCCAACTTGGGATGACAGAGGACACAAGGACACAGCCTGAGGCTATCCTCACTCTTAGCACACTGCAGCCTGCCCTCTCCTTCCAGAGGGAAGCAAGCAGCCCCCCAGCCAGCCCTTTCTGGGCTCTGGTCTCACACAGAAGCTGGGGGCCCACGCGGCCCAGCTGGTGCAATCCGGGACTGGGACCGGGACTGGGACCGAGCCCCAATGCCGGGGGTTGGGCAGGAGCTGCGTCCACACCGCTGTCCACACTGAGATCCGACACTAATAGCTTCAGGTCCCCGAAATCCAGCAGGCAAAACCCCAGAAGGTTACCTAAAGTTCAGCTGAGCTCCTCAAATAGCAAATAAGGGAGACGAGAGAAAAAGTGATACCAAGTGCAGTCTTCCACAATGAAACACGAAGGATAGTCTCTTTTTACGAACACTAGCGAGTTCCTTCGGGAAAATGAAAGTACCATAAGGAAAGTATTTCCACCGGGAGCTCGGGTGGCCTGGTGGAAGGGGCCACAGAAATCCTCCGGCCAGAGAGGTTTTAAGGTTTTCAGGATGTTTTATGCTATGCCCTTGGTTAATCAGGGCATGACTTTTTTCCCCTAACAAATGTCTAGTTTTTCTGCCTAAATGGTATTCTGCTTAAGTCTTTTAAAAGTAATTTTTAAAATTGAAAACGTGCTCTGGTAGCAGTTCCATAATTTTTAATAAACTTAATATAGACCATTTTATAGTTAATGGAATTTTTTCTTTAAATTACTTTTTAATTTTCACTTATTTAAACCCTTAATAAGCTGTAGATTGCTAAATGGAAGCTTAAATGAATTTCTGCTTTGTAGCGGCTAAGAAGTACCAAAGCCTTACCAAGCAATTTTACATTTAATTAAAAAATAAAAAGTAATTTGAAACTACGCAGGAAAATATACCTCTTAATTCAGATAGGTTTCTTTTCTTGGTGTGGTAACTGAGTAAGGTTTAAGTGTTCTAAACCCTTAAATGAAAATTTTAAAATAAATAAAACTTATGAGAAAACTGACAGATCTGATGTCAAAATCAGTATAATCTCATTTTCATTATCTTGCCTTAAAAATAAAACCAGACCAAATCAAACCTCTGGCTTTATTGAAAGTTCTTTCTACCGCTTATGTTTTGGTGGAAATACTGGTAACTCTTTATGTAGCTCCCTGGAAGGGTTTCGTACGAGCTGAAAGGAGACGGCTATAGCTGGATCTTCTCATTCTCAGGGTGCGTTTCTGACATGGCATGCGGTATTTCTGATGAAAACGACCCTCTCAGGCCTCTGATTTCCCTGAATTTGCTCTAGGTAAAGGAAAAGGACAGAAATCTTTTCCATCTATAATTCTCTTAAATTACAAGACATTTTTATAAATCTGCATTCTGGCAACAGAAATAGAATTTCCTGTCTCTAAATATTTCTAGAATGGAGAATGTTTTTCTGTAATTATGAAAGGTGTATAATTTTTACACATTTAGGCCCATATTTACACATAGACATACAAACACAAGCTTCACAAAGCGGAACATTGTTGTAAAATACATGTCCACAGTGTCTGAACAATGAATTTGTTTGGCCTATTAACTTGTTAAATAAAAAAGACTTCATAAAAGATCAGGCTTGGTGTTCTTGCTTCTTTACTAAGCCACATGATGGGAAGTGTATTGTATAATTAGAAAACAATAAAGGGGAAAGTTTAAAGACGCTAATTTGAGAAACATACAAATGCAATGTCTCTTTTTATTGGGGTGGGTACAGATTGACACAGGGCCTCACTATGTAGTCCAGGCTGGCCTCGAACTTGCAATGATCTTCCTGCCTCATCCTCCCGAGTGCTGGGATTATAGAGGTGCGCCCCCATGCACAGATATCCAACCTCTCCCAGGCTCAGTCTTGTAGGTGAGTGGCCTGGACACTTGAAGAAGGGTTGGTGGTCATTCTTCAGGTCCCTGCAGGGCCAGGACCTCTGCTCAGGCCCTGGGCACTCTCACTTTGCGCTGTGATTTTCTGCAGCAGCATAAATCAGCAGGATGTGCAGTGTTTGATTCTGTCGTGCGACTGCACTCAGCAGATTTATGACGGGGCCACACCTGGCCACCTCTGCCCCACACACATCTGAAAACACTGCCAAGGCGCCCGCGTGTCTGTGGGGCCGTGAGCCTGTGCGCTTCTTTGTGTTCACTACCTGACCAGCCGCCTGAGCCGCCCCGCGCTGCCCTGCCCGCAAAGCGGCCGGCTGTGGACGGTGCCCCCGCCTGCTGCAGGACCCAGGCCAAGCTCTCGGGGCGATTTGCAGAGCCCTCGCTCTTGGGATCCATGCTGACACCACCTCAGTGTTGAAAGTCACAGCGAGCTCCATGAGGAGTGATGAAGGGTGTGCTCTTGAAATAATTAAAGAAAAAAACCTCTTCTTAGTAACAAACAGAATCCATCATTATTCAATACTGAGGAATTTTGTGTTACTATAACAAAGCATCCGTCATAATCTCAGTGCTTTATTCTGGTTGTGGGAATGTTTTGGGGACAAAGCAATTTCTCTGTACAAGGAAACTTTGTATCTTTGTTTATTTTCATCCATCTTATCAGAGACAAAACACACAACAATCTTTCCCCTAACAGCAATCGGTCCTTCGCCTGTTTTTTTTTTTGAAAATAGTTGAACATATAGACTGAAAAGAAGGGGCCGTTCCTTCCAAAATGACTAACCATTAAGTTGTAAACATGACTTAGAGGTTATTTTCCTTCGGCAAATAACCATCATTTTCGTGAAATGTAGTTCTTTACCTAATTAAAGTTATGTATTTATTTGAGGACTTAAATGTACTTTAACATTTTAAATGCCCTGCGTAGCTGTGTAAAATCGAGGCTCTGGAGCCTGGTGCCCCGTTCTGCTGTATGTGTAATTTCACCCGGGGCCTGTAACGCACGTCGGTGTTGCTGGGAGGATAGTTTAAAATGCCAGTGTGGCCCGGGGCGGGTGCAGGGGCGTCTGCGCTTCACCCGGCAGGGGCTTCTGTTGTCCTAGACCCGTCCTGCGTCCCGAGCCGAGTGTCGAAGTGCGATTTCTTACCGCGAGGCCGAGAGGGGTCCCGGAGTGTGTTTATTGATACAGAATGTTGGAGCTGACAGACAGGCCTTCTCCTGTGATCAAGCGGCTTTCTGTGCGGATCTTATGGAATGTGGCATTCCAGACTTTAAAGGGAAGGGGAGGTTGCCACGGCAACGGCACATGGGGGCTGGCGCTGGGGGGCTCCCCTTGGGAGCAAAAAGGCCAGCCGAATTTTAAGCATTTGCAACTTAAAAAAGAAGAGGAGGAGGGACTCTCCACAGCGCTGCCAAGTCCGTCTGCGGCAGCGGAGTGCGATTAGAGGCTCTTTAGACAGAGCCAGACCCAGCGAGGAGCCGCGCGGCCGCACACAGCACCACAGAGGCCGGAGGACAGGCCCACTGAGCACACGCAGGGCCCGGCCGTGTCCGAGGAGGACAGAGACGGGCCGCCGCCGGAGCTCCGAGGAGAGGAGAGCTTGGGACAGGGGCCAGGGACCAGCCCGCAAGTGTCCCAGACCCGCCTGTCCTCCCTGACCACCCAGGCTCTGTCGCCTTCTGGCAGGAGAAGGCGGTGTGACCCAGGTGGCCCTGAGACCCCAGCCAAGAGCCACTCAGACCCTGCAGACCGCACCAGGTCCATGACAGCGGCCCCAGGCCCGCGGGGGCAGAGTGAGCACGGGCTGTCCTGGGCATCTCTCGCATCTTGTGTAAGAAACCAGAGAATCAAGAATAAAAGTGGCCAGCAGTGGATGTGATTTGGTCGTAGTGTCTGCAAGGGAGGAGGGGACAGGCTGGAGTGGGCTCGCCCAGGCCCCCTGAGACGCGGCTCTGGGGGTGGGAGTGGACAGAGGACGAGCGCAGGCTGGCCTCGGCAGGAGCTGGGCAGGAGCCTTGTGAAGGCTCAGAGGGACAGCTCAGGGTGGCGGACACCAGGGGCTCCGAATGCAGCCACATTTCCCTGGAACGGAGAGTGGGTGTGGACGGCGGTGCTGAGCTGCTCATGCTAGCCGTGTGGACGCTCAGCGGGGATGCTGAGGCCCGATCTGTGGGCCGTGAGACCTGCCTTCCTGTGCCCTGTGCATGGAGCTCCCAGGCACGACCGCCCGGCAGGATTTCAGGGCTTTTGGGCGAAGCTCCTGCTACTTGACACCCAAGGGTTTCTGTGGAGAGGCTGCTGGACTCAGACCCTCGCAGAGCCCAGCCTCTCACTGAGGCCGGGAGGATGCTGGGGCGGCCCGGGTCCTGACTCCCCCACCCGCCCTGCTGTGACCTTGGGCCTTCATTTTGTTCTCAGAGTCTCTGCTTTCTCCTCTGGAAATGGGTCACGTAACAGCCTCCCCACTCCAGGGATGAGGACCCCGGGGGGAGGCATCGGCGGAGACACGGAAAGGGGCGCTCCGTGAACAACCTCCACAATTTCCGAATATAAAGCCCACGGTTTTATAAGGCAGGTGGCTGCCGTCAAGGTGCTGCAGAGCATGGAGAGGAAATAAGGCCATTCCTCACAGAGAAGAATCCGGAGCCCTGACGCACCCTGCCCCGCCCCCCACCTCTGGCTGGCGGATGGACTGGTGCTGTGCGCTGCTGGTATCGGGGGTGCCACGTGCGGTGTCAGCCCCTCTGACCGTTTCAGCCCCCCACAGCCCTCCCTGTGCAGCCGTCGCCCCATCCGTGCGCCTTCGTCTTTAAACCTAACCTGGTGCCCACGAAGCGCTCGCTGCCTCGGGCACCCTCCATCCCACTTCCTGTCTCTGCGGGCCTGAGGCCTCGGGGCCTCCCAGAATGGAGCCACGTGACTGCTGTTTTATGATTGCTTTATTTCTTCCAGTGTAACGTCCTTAAGGTGTAGCATGGGTCAGACTCTCCTTTTTCTTTCTGTTTCATAAGTATGTGTTTGCAATTCATGGTGCATATACTCAGGACACACGTGGTACATACACACAGCACATCTGACCCTTTTTCTTCCCCGGCCCTCCTCTTCCTTCCATGTCTCCTACCTCCACATCCCTGTCACTCACAAAGCCTCTCTTCCTGTTCCTATTATCTTTATTTTTCAAGGCTGAGTAATATTCCATAGCATGTGTAGAACACATGTTACTGACCCGTTCATGTGTCAGTGGATACTTGGGTTGTTTCTAGCTCTTGGCTCTCATGAACAGTGCTGCTGTGACTGTGGGTGTCAAGAATCTGCTCCAGTTTCTGCCTTCAGTTCTCTTGTTTACTTACACAGAAGGGGGATTGCGGGATTGTATGATGGGGCTGTGTTTAATTTTTTTTTTGTTCCCGGGATTTGACTTCGGGGCTTGGGGTTTGTTGGCAGACTCTGTGCCGCTGAGCTGTCTCCCTGGTTCCTCCTTGCCAACACCCTTGGGTGCGAGGCAGCGTGTCCTCGGGATTGTGACCTGCGCTTCCCCGGTCAGCAGCGACAGTGGGCACCTTCCCACCTGAGGAGGAAGCTTTGGGCATCTTGGGAGCCACATGCCTAAGTCCTGCATCTGTGTTTGAGTTGGGCTGTGTTTGTGATGTTCGCATGCAGATTCAGAAGCCTCCTTCTGTCCTTCGGGGAGAATGTCTGTCTTTGTAGATAAGCAAACTCCACATCTGGGTTTTCCAGCCTGTTTTTCTGCCTCCCCACCACGTCCGGCTCTCAAGCGGGGGTGCGAGGCGGTTAAAATCACAGACCCTGGCGCAGCGCAGCCTCTTCACTGCCTGCAGTGAGCTCTGTAAAGCGCCTTCCCTGGGCCTCAGTCTTCTCATCTGTGGGAAGGGCCAGCAATGCTTCCTGACTATTCTGCGTGGATTGTGTGTGCTACCTGACACGGAGCCCTCAGAGCATACTGTGACAGCTGCGGAGGAGGCTATATCAGTCTCTGGGGCCGAGGGGAGTGTGGGGGTTGCCTGAGACACCCATGTGATGCCCAGGAACATAGATGGCACCCCAGCCAGGCGCCTGGCAGGCAGTCCCGCGTCTTCTCCACTTTAAAACAGGCCCCTCTTTGAGAACTGCAGGGAATGACGGGCAACAGTAGAGCGCTCTGCCGTGGCCCTGCTGCTGCAGGACGCCCGCAGTGCCTGGTGCTGGCCTCTGCACCCCACGTTCATGGGGCTGCCTCCCTCCACCCGCACCGCACCCTCTGCAGGAGCCCTGCTCTGCACCAGCTGGGTCCTCCCGGTCCTCCTGATGTCCCCATCCTGCCACCGGACAGCAGCTCCGCTCCACCCCGCAGCTCTGGAAGGCGGCCGTTGACACGACCTGGGTGGGCTCCCGGGGCGAGGGGCTGTGAGACGCTCGCTGGCAGGCGGCAGAGTGCTTGGGTGGGTTCTGAAGGCAATTTTGCTGAATTAGTGTTGCTGGCATTCGACACACACGCATTCCTCCCGCCATTCCCACATCTGAGCAGACTGTGGACCGGACGGAGGTAGCTGTGAGATGCTCTTTCCGTGCAGACGTCATCAAAGCGACACTCGTGTGGGTGAGCTGCTGCCCGCGTCTTCCTGATCCAAAGGCCGGGAGAGGTGAGGGACTGCAGCTCAGGAAGGCGGTGGAATTGCCGGCATCCTGAGAGAGGTGGCGCTTGAACAACTGTGCACGTTTGTTGCAACTAAAAGCCACATGGTGGATTTTACCAAGTGTGAACTTTGTCATGATAGACATGCAGACAGCAGGTTACGGCAGGAAGAGCTCAGCCGGTGCCGGTGCTTGGGCACAGGGCTGTCACGGCGCAGTGGCTCCGACAGGCTGCCAGTTGGTTTTCCCTTAACTGATTCCACAGACCACTAGGGGAGCAGTGCCCGAGCCCGGGTTTGGACTGTGCTGGGCACATTATCTTTGTCTGTCTTCAGGGGCTACTGCCTGCTGCTGGGAACCTGCCCTCTCTGCAGGAGCCCATGCAGGGCTCTGATCAGAGCAGCGAGTCGGCTGTGTGTGTTGGGGGGTTGAACCCCCTGCCGCCAGTCAGGTGTCTGTCCCAAGGCTGTGGGCCCAGGCCCCACCCTGAGAACTCTGGCAATGTGCTGATGAGGGCACACAGCAGACGCCAAGGAGAAAGCCAGGCCTGCCCTGAGGACCTGCCCTGTGCCCAGCCACACCTGCCCCGCGGACCCGGACCTCAGCTCTGGTCCCCTCGGCAGTCAGGCACCTCCTGTCTGCACCCTGTCCCCCCATCCATGGTGCGTCCTGAGCCGTGAGTCTTTCCCTTCTGTTTGGAAACAATACTGGTTTTTAAAAGTTCACTTGCCCCCTGGTAATTTTTTAGAAAGCCGTAGGCCGCGTGCTTTAATCCAGCCATCGCCTTCTGAGACAGGGCCCTGAGGAAGTGACTGCGTGCACAGATGCGGCTGGACAGATGTTCATGGCTCTTTGTTTATAAGAGTAGAAAGTGAGAAATCGGCGAAGGGTAAATACCAGCAATGTCCGTGCACAGGGACGTCTCCCCGGGCTGCTGCAGGAGAGGGGATTTGATAAAGCGTGGAGATGTTAACAGCATGGCTGCAGATTGAAATGGCAGCTTTAAGGAGCCTGACTGCTCCGGGAGCAGCTCAGGGTGAGTGGTGGCGGAGGGCTTGCCTAGCATGGGTGAGGCCTCAGGTTAATCTCCTGCACTGAAAACAAAGGGAAAGAAACAGGGTCTGCGCCTTGGTCCTGAGAAGTATAGAGGAGTGGGGTTCCTCACATGCAGCGGTAGATCCGGATGTGTGCAGTGTCCAACACGATGGGGGGTTGGTCACCTAACTGCCTTTACAGTTGACCATTACAGTTGTGTTTTATTGTAGCTATTGTTTCAGATCTCTGACTTACCTGATTCATAGCTAAATGGTATCCTAGGAATGCACGTACATGAAAAGCACATGGACAGTATCTGGGCTGTGATGCTCTCCACAGTCTTGGCCGTCCACTGGGATCTCGGGTCCCTGGCGTCCCTGCAGGGGAGGCGGGCACTCAGGTGTGGGCAGTGGATGCTTCTGGAGGTGAGATTCTCTGAGGATTCTTCTTTGAAGAGGAATGGTCTGTATTTCCACAGTAGAGGCACACTGCTCTTGTACTAGAGAGAGATGACAAATCCGTAATAGAAGAGAAGTAAATCAGAAAGACAGAAGCAGCCGCATTCTACATCTCCTGTCTTCTGTTATTCACTGCTCTTTTTCCTAAAGATCTCGCTGTGGCTCAGCAATAGAGCACCTGCCGTGTAGCAGCTACGCACACACATAGCACTGACAGCCTGTCGTACTGCGAGCTACCCGCAGCGTGTAGAGTGTACAGGAGGACTGTAGGTTCTGGGCAGCATTTGGTATAAGCTGCTGGCGCCTCATCCATTTGGGAATCTGATGGCTCTGGAACTGGCACTTAGCCCTGTCCACTACCAGGGTCCAGTTCCATTTCCAGCGCAGCACAACGTCCCCGGCTCAGAGCAGGTGCTCAGGAAACCCTTGCGCTCTGCTGAAGGGACTTTACACAGTGCACCAAAGACCCCAAAGGAATCCACGGTGTTTTGCTTGTTTGCCCTTCTTGCAGTTTTGGTGGGAAATGAGCCCCCACTTGCGGCGGTGGGGGTGCCTGGGAACCGCTGAGGCTGGCAGTTTGTTTGCTGCCTGCACAGCCTCTGCCTTCGGCTTGAGGAAGCCAGCACCTGCCAGGCACTGCGCAGCCCCTGCTTATCATGGCAGAGTTGCGCTCCTCTCCCGAGAAGCCAGTGCACCCAGGAGACTGTGCGTGGCGCGAGACAGCCAGCCCTGCAGGTAACGTCGGGATTGTTCTCGCTGGTCTCCAAGTGATACTGGAAATGGTCACGCGCCCTTCTCCCGAGCCCAGCACGACCCAAACAACTGCAGGTGGCCAGTGCAGCTGGCAGGAGGAGGCGGCCACTGAGGGGTGAGATCCTGGGGCCTGCAGTTAATGATGTCCGGGGGACATCTGAGTCCCTGGAAATCCACCCTGTTCTCGGCTTCATCCTCCTCCTTCCCTGTAACACGAGCCCCTGAAGATTTCAGGGTACAGGGAAGAGAGACAGCCACCCGCTGGGAGCCCTTCATTCAGAGGGAGCAGTCCTGCTTTCTTTGTTGTCTCTTAAATGACAAGTCACGTCCTTAATTTGTTGATGTTCATACAATTCAAGTTATCCTTAGTTTTGACCTGTGTTCGATGAGGGGCTTTTCTGCTCCCATCCTACGGGGAGCATGAGCAGAGATGTGAGCGCAGGAGCGGGAGGGAGGTGTGGCAGGGAGATGGGCAGCCTGGGAGAACGGCGTGGCAGCGGCAGTGCAGGCACAAAGGGCCAAGGGGGGTCACGTGGATACCGACTTCCCACGATGAGCACGATCACCGTGAGCCAAGGAGGCAGCGGTGGTCAGGCCAGCACCTCCGGAGGCAGGCCCGGGCTGGGGGTCAGACAGGGCAGCTGTGGGCGAGGAGAGAGGGGACCCCCGGGGCTGCAGGCCCAGTGTCTGCTCCCAGGCAGTGAAGCTGAGTTCCCTATGCAGAAAGCAGGGTTCACTTTGCAAAAACCCAGCTTTGGAGCATTCCCTCAAAATGCAGAAGGAAGATGAGAAAGACGATGGGCGGGAGAGAGACTGTTAGGTCCAGAAGAGCAAGGCAAAGATGTGACCCAGAAAAACAGTAATTTCTAAAAGCAGAAGAGAGTGGGAACTCTGGGCTACGTGAAGACGCTGGGCCTGCCAGCTTGGAGGACTCAGCACCACTACCCAGCGTGCTGGTCACCTTCGGAGCGCAAGGAGGGAAGGAGGGAGGAGGGGAAGGCACGCACAGCGGGGAAGACCAAGGAGCGAAGTGCAACTTCCGCTCACATGGAGTTCCCAGCAAGAAGACTACTGCGCAAGCGCAAATTCCCTCTAAATTAACTCAAATTAAAATTCCTGTGCGATCTCTCTAGCGTCACAAATGAGAGTGCACCTGGAAGAAGTCGCGTGAAGATGGCTTTGAGAAGTGAGGAAAAGAAGAGGAAGGTACGGAGGGGCGGGGCAGAGGAGGAAGGACAGAGAGAGGAGGCGGAGGACTGGCCCCGGCGGGCGTGCAGCCTCTGTGCACCCACAGGAGGTGGGGTATAACTGGAATGAAGACTGTGTCTGAGCTCTGTCCGGACCTGCTCTGGTCACCGGAAGGACTCCTTCGCACGTCACGTGCCGAGCCGAGACCAGAGCGGGAGGGAAAGTCGCTGGTCGCCAGAAGTGCTGCGAGGAGGAAGGCTGGGCGTGAGCAGGGCTTGTGCTCTGCTGAGGCCTCCACTGGGCTGGGGTTCGCAGCGCGGAGGCGCCAGGTGACCTCGAGCAGCAAGGAGCTGAATTCCTCCTGGCGCCTGAGTTTAGGAAATGAGAATCTGGAAAGCTCCGCACAGCGCAGGAACACAGACAGAAATGTCCGCACCTTGGCTGCAGGTCACAGCCCGGAAGCAGACAGCCCTTGAAAGGCCAGGAAGTGAGGCCTGAAGCTGGAGCTCACACCTGTTTGCTCTCAGGATGTGGAGATTCCAGCTGCTGAGGGGACCCAGCTACTGCACAGCGCAGGGTCAGCTGGTGTAGACCACAGAATCCCCCTGGGACTGGGGCTAGGAGCGTTACCCGGATGGAACTCTACCCTGAAAATATTTAAACAACCAAAGAGCTAAGGGGAGAGGGAGAGTCCTTGTCTCGGGCCATTCCTGCTGCGTCCTCCTGCGGAAGATGACAGAGGCTGTGACCTCACGTGCCGGAGGAGGGGGAACACACCAGCTCTCGGGGGCCCAGGACCTCACTGCTTCCCATCGTCTTCCCAGGTGAGTCTAGCAGGTGGATCTTGGAAGGACGTGTTCATTCACATCCTAAAGTTCCTTAAACTGAGAGCAAGCAGCTACAAGACAAGAATCAGATGTGGAAATTTCCTAATTTAAAAAAAACAAAAACCAAAAACTCTAGTAGTAGATAAGATGCAGCTAAAGAGAGAAATAGTCCAGTGGAAAAAAATTTGAAAACTCATCAGCATACAGCACAGACGTGCAGAAATGGAAACATGAACAGGTGGTTAAGAGACAGAGAACAAAATAAGCTTAAGTATGCTTCCAACAGGAAGTCTAGAAAGAGGGCAGTAGGGAACGGCAAAACAGGAATAGCAGTGCCTGCGATGATAATGCCTGAGATTTCCCCGCACTGGAGATGGATCCACATGCTCGGATTTTAAAATATCCTCAAGTCCTTGGCAGGATAAAGTCAAGCAAATTCAGGGAAGCAGAACACAGCAAACTGCAAAACACCAAGGGCAAGGGGAAGCCTTAAAAGCTCCAAGAGATAAGAAACAGTACAAGAAATACAGAAAAAATAGGGAGGTGGAGGGAATACCTCGTCGATGAGGCCGGAGTCATCATCACGCTGGTCCATACTGATCCAAGGACAGACAGCCAGGACGGAAGAGAAGAGATAACCCAGAGAGAGGGAAGGGGAGGCGCAGGTATACTGCTAACTTCACGTGGCAGTGGGGGTGGGAGCTGTGGTCAATAAATCCAGGTAATTGGTTGGTTATTTTGAAAAACCTACTATCTACTTCATTACTAAGGTTGATGGTTAACTAAAAATAATAATAGCACAAAAGGCAGCATGAATAAACTATGAGTAAATTTGAAATTTCGTTGACATTACTCATGGTCAAGGAAATGTGGATCAGTCATCGGGGAAGGGTTTTTCTAAAATGTGAATTCCCAGGCTTGGGTCAGGAGGGGAGCAGTGAGTGTCCTCACAGAGGAGTGGTAGGATTGCACTACAGACTGATAGGGTGCTTTGGGAAAGCGATTTGAAAGCCAACTACTAAACATGATCAAACGCCCCGCACCTCTAACTGGAATCGCCATGCTGATTCATCCACTTTCAGGAAGCGATAAAAGCGAGACGGTGATGTATGCAAGGAGACATTTGCCTCATTTGCAACAGTGAAATCTGCAAATAACCATGTCCATCATCAGACATTTGTCTTCAAGCAAATAATGGAAAATTAAATGATGAAATCTTACACCACCAGCATAAACTATTTCCCAAGACTTTTAAATAACATCGGAAAATGCGCATGGGAGAGCGTTAAGTAAAAACACCAGGTTATGTCACAGCATTTGAGAAGGAGTCAGAAGGACTCTTCAATAGGGAGACGCAGGGTGGTACTTGGGGTGGTTATCTCTGCGTGGTGGATTGCAGAGGACTTCCATTGTCTCCTTGACATTTTTGTTGTATTTCCCAAGTTTTCCACCCTTCATGCGACTGCTTACAGAGGGATGAATGATTGCTTGGAAAGCACAGAATGCCTCGTGGGAAGGAAATCCCTGGACTCAAAGGTGCCCTGCGCTGTCCCGAGCAAGAATAAATGGTGCTGTAGACCGTGGCTCTCCGGGGTCAGGGATGGCGTGCAGACAGCAGGCTCCGGTGAGTGGCTTTGAGCACGGTCTGCACCCTGGGACAGCTGCGTGCCGAGAAGGTTCCCCTGAGCTCTGCACCCCTGCCCCAAGCTGTCTGCCACCTTCTCTCCTTTCCCTGGAGGGCTTGGTCTCACTCAGGGACTTGTGATGATCGCGTGCTGAAGCTGCCAAGGAGACCAATTAGTACAAAGTAAATATTTCCCCACCAGGAAAAGGGATAGAGGCTGCCATGCCACTTCCCCCATGGGAGAAAACACAAGGGTTCCTACTCCCCGCCAGCCGTGTCCCAGATGAAAGAGGCCAGAGAACGTCCCCACCAGCTCCTGGGCTGGGGCTGGTTGGGCAATTAAAACTCGCATTTATTTATGGAGCTAATTTCGCGTGCATGGCTCGTATTTCCGTCGGTAGATAAAAAGCAGAGATAAAGGGCTTGGCACGGGACGGGGTGCTTTGGGAGACCCATGCGGGGACCACTTTAAAGCGGGAGGACTCCGAGGAACGGCTCTGAGTGAGGGTGAAGGAATTCCACTCCACCACAAGTGACACACACCCCCCTTGCATTGCATCTTCCTCCCGTGATATGTGGAGGGGATATTTATAGCATTTCCTCCACTCAGGACAGCACATCTGAAAGGAGAGATCAGGCAGGGTGGCGTGCCTGACTAGCAAAAACTGATGGTTGTCTTCATTTGTCCTCTGTCCCCGTCCTCTCTGCTAGGGACCTCTCCCCACCACCGATGCCCCCCTGACTCTGGCTAGCTTGGGATGATGACTAATTAACAACGAGAAAGCTTGCGTCTGGTGGTCCCCGTGTAGGCAGATGGCCTGCCGGTCACGTTGTGGGTGACCACGAGCTGGAACATCTACCACTATTTGTTCTCACAAAATCCCCTCACCTGCCTTTGGACCTGCCATTATTAACATCAAGATAAAAACTTTTAAAACATGCACACTATAAAAACCAGGGTAGAAGTAGGTGATAAAACAAGTCGTTGTAAAATTAAAGTACTTGTGACCTAATTGAAAGGGGATGGTCTATTTTCCCTCCTCAGAAACAACCGCTGCCTCCTCAAAATGACATTAAAATACCAGAGAGACAAACAGATTACCTAATGTGTTGTGAGATTTAAAGTTAATTTTGTTGTTTTAAGAATCTAGAAGAGTTTTTCCTGCTCAAAGCAATCACATACCAGCTTCCTCCAGAAGTTTTTAAAAGGCCCCTTGCATCCATGGTATTGCATTCACCAGTGAAAAGATATTCAGGAGAAAATTAAATGATCAGTTAATTCAAAGGACTCTGTTGACCAGTGCTGCCAAGGGGACTTTTAATGTGAAAGGGATAGCGCCCCGTGGGGGACAAACTGAGGGTCCTCTGGCTGCATCTTTCAGGGCATTGGATCAGAGCCAGTAAGTTGGGAAAATAAATGTGGTGATCCTACAGACCTCAAAAGTGGACCTGTGTTAGCTTAGCTGCATAATGAAAATGAAAGAGCCTTGAAACATAGAGTGGACTTGCTATTTGAAACAGAGAAAAAAATCTAGAAACCCACAAGGATAAACAAGGACAGCAAACAAGTCAATGTTTAACTTCAGCTTTCAGAGGACAAGCCAAGGTGTCTAGATAATCAAAGGGTAACCTGGCCTTGTACCGCTGTGTGCTGGCCCCCCAGTCAAATCACTTGAGCAGGGCACACCGTTGTCTCTGGCTCCGGTCCAACTAACCTCTTCACTGCAGTGATGCCTGGCTCGTTCTCGCCTTCGCGGCATCACTGAGCAGTGGCGGACCACCCGGGTGGCTCTTGTAGGAGCACTCACCCAAAAGACGCCAAAGGGACCCAAGGGACAGCAGCTGCTGGACATCATGGTCAGGAATGTTCTGTAGGGTGTCGGCCTAGGTTGGAAGCAGTCCTCTCAGGGTCTCTAACTGCCTAGGGGGGAGGAGGAACCACCTGCCTGGGGGTTGCAGGTGCTTGGTGGGCGTGGCTGTATTTAAGTCCCGCCCCTGTGGCTGTGGGGCCTTGAAGCCCTGCAGAGCTCTGTGCACTCTGAACCTGCCCTCTCGAGTTCCCCCACCTGTGGGCTTCCTGGAGCGCCCTGCTGGGCCCAGGCCAGCTGCTGGGCAGCATCAGCAGGACCTGATGACCACACCTGCATGGAGCCTCAGGCTTCTGGAGTCAGAGCTGCCTCTGAGCGAGGCGGGAAAGGCTCCCTGGTGCCGCCACAGAACTGCACCCACCTGTCCTGGAGTCATCCTTTTGGTGGCACAGGACATGTCCATCCACTCCCACGTTCCAACCGAACTCTTCCCAGCCCAGCCCAGTACAGGGCACTACAGTTGCTGCTGGAGGAGCAAGTGCCGAGTGTCAGATAAGCCCCGGGGCCGCCGGGGTGGGGGCCCTCGCAAACCGCACCATCAGGCCCAGCGTGGACCTGATCAGAAGGGAAGGGAGAAAGAAAGAGGATGTGAGCAATGCGGCACGTCACCGTGCAGCTGCTGGCGGAGTGTTTGGGCGTTCCCCCAGCCTTTGGGATTCAAACGTGTGCTCCAGAGGTCGCCAGGGCCAGAGGTTTGGGGTTGAGGCAGAGATGCTTCAAGAGGGTGAACATTTCTGGGATCTTCTATTTCTCCCGCCTGCAAACTCCCGCCATGGCAGGGCAGATGGGGGGCTCTCAGAGCAGGAGGAAGCCAGGCAGGGGCTGCACTGAGGGGAGGAAGGATGTCGGCAGGCTCTGCCCCTCCTCAGCTTGGACCTTTCCTGGGACCAAGGTAGCTCGCTCTTCCCCACAGTGCCCCCCTTCATCCGCCCTGGAGTCCTGCCTGACAGCAAAAATGCCTTGGTGGTACCGCCTAGCTCCCACCTGGTTCCACCGTGTGGAAGGTGGAGTTTGTGACGGTTTGCACTCTTCCCTAGAAGGGAGTCTCCAGGCTGTCGGAGCAACAAGACTCACCAGCAAATCAAAAGTTTATTTTTATACTAGGTATGCTTGCAGGTACATGAACTAAATACAGGCGTAGTGGACCACGCGGCGGACATCAGGGCACGAGACAGGTGGCTGCCACCGGATTCCCCTCTGGCACTTCCCCCCTCCAGTGCGTTCTCTCCAGAGCGCCACATTCTTGCTGGCAGACTCGGCTCCAAAGCAGCAGCATCCGTATTTTTGCCCTTCGCATTTCTCTACCTTCCCGAAGGGTGTTCTGAGTTTTCCCTTTCTTTCTGTTGCAGAGCTTCTCTAGCCTTTCCTGCAGGGTTGGCTGGTTGGCCTCACATACCTCCTTCATCTGAGCACATTTGTATTCTGTTCCATTGCTGAAGGTCAGTTTGTGAGCTGTGGAATTCAGGGCTGACGTCTACTACAGCATTCAGAAAACGTTGTTCCGCTCCCTCCCGGCCTCCGTAGTTCCTCAAGATAGCTGGCGTCTCTCAAGTTGCTTTTCCCTGGGCAACGCCTGGCTTCCTCCCACTGATTTCCAGATTTTTGCTTTCCAGTTACCGGAGTTCTATTACAATGTGTTCGGCATGGGGAGTTTTGAGTTCATACTCTTTTTGTTTCACTCAGTTTCTTTGGTTTATATCATTTGCCAAACATGGGAAATTTCTAGCTGTTGTTTCTCTGGACACTTTTTTTTTTTTTTAGGAGATTCCTTTATTTCTCTGAGACTTTGATGACACAAATGTTGGATCTTTGATTATAGTTTCATGTATCTCCATTTGTTTTTTTCTTTTATTTTCTCACTTTTGTTCAGTTTGGTTAATTTCTGCTGTTCTCTCTTTGGGTTCATTGCTTCTTTCACTTGCATCCTTCACTGAACCCATCTATGGAGGATTTTTAAAAATCTATCAGTCGTATTTTGCAAGCATTATTTGACTTAGATCCTATTCTTATTTTAAAACACCAAGTACACTTCTTATACTGGTATATGTCTTACTGTGTCCTTCTAACCCATATTACAAACTATACTTAATCTAGAAATACTTTTCAGTGATCCCTAAAGCTATGAACTCAAACCTCCAGAACTACTGTCATTCAGAACAGGTTAGTTCCACCCGTTGCCCCTCTGACTCCCCACGTTGGGACTCAGGGCCTCCGCTGAAGGTATGGGTCTTCTAGCTTCAGGTGCCTTATGACTGGGTCAGGCATGAGCTCTTCCTCCTGCTACTAAGGTGGTTGTATACAGAGATCCTGGAGTTCTAGGAAAACCCTCTGCTAGGGTGGTAGATCAGGGTGTCTCCCTCCAAGCTTTCTTTACCTGACAGAGTCCTTGTGTCTATTGAAGTCCGTGGGTCTTAGAGATAGAATGGCTGAGGCAGAAGCTTGAATTCAGGGTCACACACCTAAGTCTGAAATGCAAGATTGCAGTCAACCTTTACCGTGCATTTTAAAAGGGCCTGCAGGTCATTTGTGTCCAGGAAGAGTTCCGAAGGCTCAGCTTTTCTGGCCAGGAGTCCAGATTCCAAATTCTGGGACGAGAAACTTAGCAAGCCTGTGTTCTGCTCTCCAGGGCACTGACCTTCTAGGTCCCCCGTCTGGAGCACAGAGGGACCTCCACTAAGCCCCACTGTTGGGTGTTTTTTTCCTCTCCATCCAGGGAGCAGGGCACACCATGGGGATGGTCCTCCCAGCCTCTCTGCGGGTAGAAAGCCCTGGGTGCTCCCTGCCAAGGATCGCGCTGTCCTCCAGCCCTCCCACTTCTCCCCCACTGGGCCTGGAGGGCCTGGACGACGCACGCCCTCTTCATCCTGTCCGTCTGTGCTCTCTGGGCCAGCAACGAGTTCCCAGCTTCCATAACACTTAGTGGCTTCAAACAGCAGAAGTTTCTTCTCCCACAATGCTGGAGGCCAAAAGTCCAAAGCCAAGGTGCCTGCAGGCCTGTGCGCCCTCCGATGTGCTGGGAGAATCCTCCCCTGCCTCTCCGGCTCCTGGTGGCCCCAGACGCGACTTGGCCTGTTGGGTGAATATCCCTGTTCCATCTGTTTGGGGCCTTCTCCTCATCTCTCTGGTTTCTCTGCTTTAGTCTTGCTAGGACGCTTGTCATTGGAGTTGGGTCCCACCTGAATAACCCAGGGTAATCTCATCTTGAGATCCTTAACTTAATACATCTGCAAAGACTGTTTCCAGTCAGGTCACACTCGTGGGTTCTGGGTGTTACGATGTGACACGGATAGGACATGTCTTTTAGAGCCATCATCCAGTGCCCCCGAGTACCCGTCATTCAGAAGGGCAGGCACCAGCACGTCCACTCCTAACCAGCTCCCAGGAACTGCCCTCCCTTCTCTCACTTTGCGGCTCACAGTTCAGGTTGTCTCAGCCCCATCCTGAAGGCCCATGAGCTGGGCAAAGGCCACTTCTCTTTGACATGGCCCCACCCATGCGGCAGGAGGCTCCGATCTGTCCAAGATCAACAGGAACGCACCAGCGATAGAGATGCTGGTGTTTTTTGAGTCATCTGGAAGTCACAACAAGAATTTTGCCACATCTGGGTGTGGGCAGTTTGTGAAGATGCAGCCTTGTTCTGGTTTTCATTTTGAGTGATGTTTACAAGGAGTTTAAGCTGTTGCCTCTCAAAGAGTGTTCTTTAATATATGGCCACTTGCTTCTCGCAGGGCCCGCTTCTCCATTTAAAAGAAAAATAACATTTTCCACAACCATATCTTAGGAAACATTGAAAGGATTAACAAATTCCTATTAGCAAATCAATTTCAGACCTACTGCTCTGCAAGTGTACGATGTTGTTATTTCATTTGCTAATTAAAACCGGTTCCCTAAAATTTTGCTTTCCTCTCTAATTTAAATAACAAAGAGAAGCAGAAATAGAACCACATCTGTTGAATCTTCTCAAATATTTCTGCATTTGGGGTGGAGGGAAAACTCGAGACACCGAGCGCATGACGCACAAGACACTGAGGAAGCATGGACGTGCTGACTGGCCCACGCTCAAAGCCAAGCGAACAAATGTGTTTCTATTTCTGCTCCCAATTAAGCCCTCGCTCTCCAACCTCAAGCGCAGAGCGGGACCTTCTGTTCACTTTTCCTTCTTTATAACGGAGGAACCCACGTTGTTCTGGTCCACATTCATTTTTAAATATACCTTCTTCTTTCTCTCCGTCCTTCCTTTCAACTTTCAGCTCAAAGACTTTGACTGCATTTGAACATCTGGTGGTCAGGAAGCTGAGGAGGTAGATGGAGGTGCAGGAGACGAGTCTGAAGCTTTCTGAGGTTAAATCGAAGTCTGTACATGGTCTTGACGACACCGTTTTCAAAGTGCTTTTGATTCAAACAACGCAGCTCGAGATTCCACGTTGCCACTTAAGCCAACGAAGGCATTTCTCTTGCTTGCCGTTCAAGCTGTTTCGCATCGTATGTCCCAGGGTCCCGTCTGACTCTGTGTCTCCATCTTGGTCGTCCTGTGCTAATAAAGACAGAAGCGAGGGGCTGCAGTCTCTCGGATCCAAAACCCATGTCCTGAGCATGCTCCCGCAGGGGTCAGGACAGGCTGGCCCACAGCACCAGGTTTACTGTGTGTGTGACAGCCTGGGGAAGGACTCTCGGGAGGGGGGACACAGCTCTGCAGCAGCAGCTTCTTCCATTTCAGGGGCGCTGGAGCAGAAACGGCTGCAGGTGGCTTAGGGGGACATGGTGGGGGTGTGGGGGACAAAGCAAGTCCGTGTGACCTGGCAGACTCTCGCTGCCCCCGTCTTCAGCCTGGCAATGTGCCTGTCCCTGACCCAGCCTCGGCTTCAGTGACCCTGCCTTGTATCTCAATTGTCACCAGATCCCCCGAGACTCCTGAGTACTCGCCGTGTGGTCATCACTACTAGGTCATCTGTGGCCACGTGCTGGCTGCCGCACCGGGCCCTTCGCTTACTCCGGCTTGTGAAGTCTTCAGAACCTCTGCACGGTGGGAAGAGAACAGATCCCTGTTTTAAAGACCAGAATGCTCGGGCGGCTGAGGTAAGTGGATCACCATAAGTTTGAGGCCAGCCTGGGTTTCACAGTGAGTTCGAGACCAGCTTAAACACAGAGCGAGACCCTATCTCCAAATAAATAAATAAATGAATGCCAGAATGCAGGAGCTCACAGAGATGAGCATTCGTGCTTGAGAGGAAGCGGGAGCAGTGTCCGCCTGGCCTTCCTGCCTCTTTGCTCCTGCTCCACTTTTTGTTCTTTCCCGGGCCGCTGGCCTCATCCGGGCCGTGGCTCTTGCCTCCCCCACTCTGGCATGGTGCCCTCCAGGCCACTTCCTGCTTGTAGCATCTCTTTATCTCAGTCCTCGGTTTGCCATCAATGAAAATAATTCGTCTTTGAAAATCTCAAGCCAGGAAGCTCAATGTCCCTGGCTCACCCAGCCTCAGCCGGACCCTGTCCCATGCCCTGGTCACCCCTGCAGCTCCCCACACCACCTGGACAGATCCAGCACCCCTTCTGCCACGCTCTGAGCCCCCACGTCTACAGGGGGACCTGCCCTGAAGACTTCTTCACTCTTGCTGCTCCATACCCAGGCGTGCCCACCTCCCCTCCACAGGGCAGCCGCGTCCCCTTGGGGCTCTGGAGGTATCTTGTGTGATGTTCTCTCTTTGCTCCCTGAGTAGCCAGAGTACGTGCTGAGGCTGGGCGTCATGCATCATGCCCAGCCAACCTGAGGGTGATTTCTTGGCTCTGCCTTCACTGGGTGCACCCTTCTTTCCTCATGCTATGTCAGGGCCCTTAGCAGCTCTGTGCAGAGGGACCTCCCTGATGTAAAGGGACACACTAGTGGCTGCCCAGTGCTGGTCTCCCTTTCTAACTATCCCAGGAATTCTTAACTGTGCTTCTAGAGCCTTCTACACTCTCTGGGGTCTCCTGAGCAGGAGGGCAGGGCCTGGGCTGACGGGACCTCCACCGCCACGCCTGCCCTGACCAAAGCAGGAAGCCTGGTTCCTCAAAGCACTGAGCAGCTCTTTGCTCGCTGGGCGGCCAGCTCTGCCTCCATCTCCCCAGCTGGCTCTGGCTCCTGTTGCCTCCACCTCCTCCTCTGTGCCCTCCCTGAAAGGTGCCGTGCAGCTGGAAGGAATCCATGCATGAGGAGCTGGGCGTTGGGGGTGGACGAGCCAGCAGAGCCCGGCCTTGGCTACTACCATCCCTCTTGCTCCTGGGGCTTGAGATCTCTCGGAGGTTACAGCACGTCCTTGGCAAGCGCTCCAAGCCAGCTGCAGGCCAAGTCAGCGCATTTCCTCCTCCTCCCCTCCCCTCCTCCCCTCCCCTCCCTCCCCGCTCCTTGGGACCTGGTGATGCACCCTCCATCCCTGTGGAGTCCAGAGCCAGCCCCTCCCTCTGGGGCCCACAGTGAGCAGTTACTAGTGTGTGCTCTGGGCTGGCCCGTACTGCACAAAGCCAGCTGGGCACTGCCTTCTGAGCCAGGTGACCCAGAGCCATGCCTTCTGTCTTTGAGGAGGCTGCAGGCCATCAACATAGAGCTGGAATCAAGCACTCCCTTTGGGTCTTTCTGGCTACTGCCAGGCCCCCTTCTGAGCCACTACCTTCTCTAGCTAGATGGGGTTTCCCGGTTAAAAACCAGCTGAGATGGTGGCAGAGCCAGCGGCTCAGGTTTGCCTGCTAAAAAGGTGACCCAGAAGCATGCACTGGCCCTTGGCCCCAGGAGTGAGATGAAGTTGGGATAAGGTTGGATATGTGCACGGGCAGAGGGAGCAAGGACCCAGGCCAACATCAGGCCACCTTGGAATCCAGTGGGAGGAGTCAGTCGGAGTGAAGCTTGTGGGTGAAGTCAGTGAGGTGCAGAAGGACCATGCGATCACATCCTGGGTTTAACTGACCAATCATCGTGGTGTCACAGTCGTCAGCCTGGGACAGAGCAGGCACCCTCCAGGGGATCCATCCCAAGATATCGGGAGGTGTTCTGTCCCTTCGGTTTGCTTATTTGTTTCTTTGTTATTCCACTTCCTGAAGGACTTTTTTTAATTTCATTTTCCAAAGATTCTGATGAAAATTACTCGTCTCAGCCATTGGTCATTACTGTTTCTGGACTCTACTTGACGGCAGGTAACAGAGACCAGAGAGCAGCAGGCTATGAACAGGGAGGGGTACAGCACCCTCAGCTGATCTCGGCTTTAGCGGCAGAGGCAAAGTGAACTGGGCTATAGCGGCTGGGAATTAACAAGGCTGACTTGGCATCCTTCATACTGAACACAGTTCCTGCACTGTGCATTTTAAGCGAGCTTTCCTGGGATAGCCAGGAAACACACCCAGGTCTCACCCTTCCCTTCTAGGGCACCGAGCCAACCTTGTCCTCCAGGTCACCTGTGAGCACAGCCTTGGGAAGTGCTGTGTGGTGCCAGGTGCCCTGTCCAAGGCCCAGGCGACAGATGTGTCCTCCAAGGACAGACAGACCCAAAGAGAGAGGCGGAGCACGGGAGCTCAGCAGAGGGGGTGAGGAGCAGGGCACTCTGCAACTCCAGTGTCAGTGTCCTGAGATACAAAACCCAGGCGTGGAGAGCAGTGCAGTCCAGACAGACTGACAGACAGACAGAATCAGGCATACATACATACATATATATTTTTTCCATGTAAACTGTGGAAGGAGCCGGTGGCCAGCTGACTGTGGTTTCACCTGACTCCAGTTCTCCCTGAGTCTGTGGGGCTGGGAAAGTGGCTCCATCCCCGGAGCCTTTCAGGGTGGGTCTCAGCCAGCGTGGCTGGTGACGGTGACTGAGGGAGCAGTACGAGAGCCAAGCGGGCAGCAGACCCAGCCTAACGCCCGGACTCTGCTCCCAAGGATCCGGTCCTTCCACGAACCAGGCATCCCGTTAGTAGCCAAGACTTAGGGAGGCTGGTGGGGCGCTGTCGCTTTGGGGTCCATCCTACCTGCTGTCCATCTCTCTCACTGGCTCCTCAAAGAGAAGAGAATGTTTCTGGAATGTCTTTAGTCACCCAAAGTGGAAAGAGTGATCTCGTTAGACCAGAGTGTGATTTCACTTCAGCGTCAGCGGGAAGGGTAAATGGGCTCCTTGGTAACAAAGACTGTAAACACACACACGGTGGCTCCTGGCACGTGGCTGGGGACTCTGGCGGAGCCTCAGTCCCCAGCTCTACAGAAACATGCACAGTTGCTTCCATCCTGCAGAGTCGTGAAGAACTTGTGTCAGACTCCACTCTGAATCACGGGGAGTTCAGCGAGCACCTGCATGTGCTGTTTGGTCCCTTATTTAGGGCCTGAAGATAAACACATGTAACACACACGCACGTGTGTGTGAAGCTCTCCCCTTCAGGGAGCTTCTGGTCATCTTGAGGAGACCGCTCTACTTCCCATGTGATCATCAATGTAGTCGTGATAATTGTAATAAAGACGGCATCTGGCGCTTACCGGGCACTTACCGCGTACCAGGCTCTGTTCAGGTGCATTCCAAGGACTCAGTTAAAGAAAGTCAGCCGCCTTTACACCTGATGTTGCACCTGCTCAGTGTCCTGGGAAGGAGCCCACCCTGATTTGGTAAGCGACCCCCAAGCCGTAAAATATCTCTAAGCTCCGGGGTGTAGGGCCTCCCGGGTGGGACCTCAGCAGGGTTCTGCGCTCCTCCCGCAGACAAGCTCCATTCCCGACACGTCCACTCCCTAGAGTGGGGAAGGCCTGAGAACCCCCAGAGCTGATCTCTGCATGCTACTCTGCTGCCCTGAGATACCCCTGTAACAAGTCCCTGTCTCATCATAGCCCTGGAGGCGGTACGCCAGGGAAGCCCTTTGGTGAACCTGGAGCCCGAGCTTCTCGAAGCCCTCCAGCTCCAAGCCTGGCTCACAGCCCCAGTGTATCTTTCGGCGTGGATTTTGTGGGTGAGAGAATAATTCATGCTCATGAGGAGGTTCTCCACACATCCATCAGAACTGTTGTCACATTTGGTCAGAAACTTTCCATGGAGGCCCCAACTTGGGAGAAGCTTAGGAAGAAAATTAAGCAAATAGAGCAATTACACAGAACAAGCAATTAAACCCAGTGGCCTGGAGGAGCAGGGCTCCACAGACCAGGCTTCAGCCAGAGCAGCAAAGAGTAGGAAGGAGGCTGTGAAGCCTGCGCAGAGGCCTAAGAGCCCGGCCCAGGCCAGAGGGAGCCAAGTTGGCCTCTTGCTGCCACCAGGAACTGCAGGATCAGAGACGCAGAACCATGAGGTCCACCACGTACGCGCAGAGGTGCGCGGCCGGCAGGGCCTGGGAGCAGAGCTGAGCGTCCACCGCGCTGGCTCCTTCCGGTGGCTGTAAGGAGCATCTGTTTCCTGGCTTTTCCAGTTTTCAGAGTCCGTCAGTGTCTCCTGGGTCACGGCCACAGCACTGGACTCTAGCCTGTTTTGTCCTGTCTCCATCTCGCTGACCCTGATCCTCTGTCTCCCAAATGTAAGGACCCGTGTGATGCCATTGGGCCCAGTCAGATCACCCAGGATGACGTCTCCATCTCCAGGCCCTGAATTTGTCACACCTGCAGAGTCTCTTTTTCCACCTGATGCTGCACAGTCGCAGATGCTGGGTGTCAGCACATGGACTCCTCCTCCTAAATCAGGGTACAGCGGTGCTTTTCCGAGGACAAGGATGATGGAAGAGGAGCTCTGTCAGCCACAGGACACCCTACGATCCCTGGGATGGAGGAGACAGGGACGTTAGCGGAAGGCTGGAAAACTTGGAGCAGGATGCAGGAGAACAGAAATGAGAATGGCTAACACTGATGTCGACACCAACACCGACACCAGCACTGGCACTGACACTGCCATCTGGTGCTCCAGAGACTCTGCTGCCGGGCCACCTGTGACACCACTGCTGTCTCAGTTTATGGAACAAGGCTCAGAATCGTGGAGCTGCTCACAGAAGGTCGCAGCTCATGGCGTCCGTCACAGAGGCAGGATCTGAATACAGACAGGGACGTGAGGTCCAGGGGCTGATCTTTTACTTTTATGGTGAGTGCAGATGTTTTGCGACATAGAGGCACCTTCCAGGGAAAGCACACCCTGTTTACCCTTTCCAGCTGTAGGAGATGTGGACAAGGCCTCGGGTGTAGAATGAGGCTTTCTATTGGTGAAGCAAGGTCTTTGCCTGTGGATCACTGTCCCTGCCACCTCCCGCGGGGCGCGGCCTGTCTCCGTCCTTCAGATCAGTGTGCCTTCTCACTTCCTTCACCCTGCAGCTCCAGACCCATCCCGGGACCTGCTATGAGATGTGAGCTCCAGTGCTGTGAGTGTGCAAGGCATGATCAGTGCACGTGTCATGGTGCCAGGCTCTCCTGGGGCTCAGGGCTGCAGGCTTCCTTCCCTGGAGACAGCAAGCTGGAATAGCACTCCACTGAGGAAAAGGAGGAGAAGGCAAAGGAGGCTCGACTTTGTGTGCAACATCGTTACCTGTGTCAGGAGAGAACAAGGGAAGGGGCCAGGGGATGTGTGGGGCTGCAGGGGACCAGCATGGCCCTGCTCTGCCCCCTCCTGCAGGCGAGTGGCCACACCATGGCTCCAGCATCCATGTAGAGCCCCCAAAACAGGGCTGCCCTTTGGCCCCTGTGTTCCTGGCCCCAAACAAGTAGATCTGCGGGGCTGCAAATCACAGTGTGTGGCACAAGTAGAGACTCTGTCTGGGCTTGGGTCCCGTGGATGGCAGGGATTCCCGTGTCTGGGTCCAGAGCACCCAACCGAGCAAGGCCCTGTGGACGAGGTGGCCAGGGAGGCTCCCAGCGTTGCAGCCTGGAGAGATCTGGCCGGCAGGTGAGACAGTTGTTGCTCAAGGACCCAGTAGCACCGCTCCAGGGATCCAGGGACTAGGGCGGCACACAGGAAGTCAGGTTAGGAGAGCACAGGGACATTCTGGAGGTGAGACGCAGTCCTTCGGCTCTGACCGTGAGGGTACCACAGCTTAGGGTGGGGTGCCTGAGTTACTGTCTGAGAAGGTGACACTTGAATGAGGAGGGGCTGTGGTGGTCCCACCAGAGTGCTCGAGTCGCTGCCCTGTGCTGGTGCTGTGGGTGGAAGGGGCCCCGCCAGGATCCCCTAGAGGCCTCTGCCACATCCCTACCTCTCACCGCTGCACAGGCAGGGACAGATGCTGGTCCCCGGGCCCCTAGGAGAATAGCACACAGATAGAACATGGTGATAGTAGGTTTTACGTGGGAAAGAATTCACACCTGGGAAACCCAGGAATGTCACCTGTGAGAACAGACAAATGAGTTCCCACGCAGCCCTGAGAGATAAGCAAAATTCCTCTGACAAGACTGGTGAGCTGCGGGGTGCCATGACCTAAAAGTCCTGGGAGCTCTAAAGACAGTGTGAGTGCTCTGCTGAACACGGAAGGTCTCAGCCGCAGAGGGGCCAAAACAGAGAGCCCTGCCAGGTCAGTGGAGCAGGGCATCCATGGGAACGGCGGTTTGTGCCAAGGCGGGATCTGTTTCTGTCTGGGCTGCAGAAAGTTCAAGAAAGCCCAGCTCCCTGCTCTGACCATGAGAAGAAGCTGGATAGCCTACACGATCAGAATTTTTCTTGAGTTCTGTAGAGAGTTGAGGTCACCCAGCAAACAGGTGAACTGAATTACAAACAGTGACATCTAAAGAGCATCGTGATGCATGAATTATTTCTTTGCAAACCCTAAAGGAAAGTAGTTACTATAAACATGACAGAAAGTCCACCGCTGACTTTGAGTTATTTCTTAGGCGCCAAGGATGAGGGCTTGGGGTTGAATGTGGGCTCCTCGAGCAGGTCCAGCTCCTAACCCTTACTTGCTCTATTTAGAAAAAGGGTCTTTGTGGATGTGATTAAACTACAGCTCTTGAATCACCTCAGATAATTCACGTTGGCCCTGAACTTGATAAGTGGCCTCGGATGGGACTCACAGAGGAAACAGACGTAGGAGGAAAGGTAATGTAAAAACAGAGATGGAAAAGGAGGGAGCCAGCCACCTGCCGCAGAAGCCAGCCGCCTCCAGGGGCCAGAAGAGGAAGCAGCACTCTGGGCTGAGTCCCTGCAGCATGCGTTGCCCTCTGGACACTGCCGCCTTGATCCAGACTTCTGGAAACAGCGCCTTCAATAAGCTGCGGGCTGGGCTGGCAGGACCACTCAGACCCCTGGGATTCTAGACCCAAGGGACATCTGCACTCACCAGGGTTTTTCATGAGTCTTTACCAAGCACACCCAAGAAGTACTGGGGACAGGGAAGGGGGCCTGAGGGAGTCTGCCCCAGGGTGAACAGAGGTGAAGCCGTGGCTGCTTTGTGACCCTTCACCATGGAGCAAAAGCCACGGTGACAGAAGGTGTCCCCCAGGGCCGACAAAGATGCTTTGCTTCTCAGGGAGGGGTACAAGCAAAGGCCACCTTCCATGCAGAGGGCATGACACCTGGCACAAGCACAGGACCTTGTGCTGATTCAAAGCACAAGTCTGCTGCTCACTAGGCGGGAGGCTTGGGGAGCTCCCAACCTACAGACCTCACCTGCTGATAAAGCAGAGTCTGCAGGTCTTGAGGGGGAAAGTCGGGACACTAAGAGAGTGCCAGCCCTGGGAGTCAGACACATGCCCAAGACAGAGTTTGAGTGAGAGAACAAAGAAACTATTCCTGACGCTACCGCAAAGCAGGCACCACGCACCAAGAAGTCGCAGGCCTGCGGGTAAAGCATCCAGGTATGGAGAGGGTTCCTTGCTCTGGTGCAGGTGTGCAGGGCACATGGAGAGCTGAGGGTGCTGCAGGGTCACAGAAGAAAGCCTCCGCCGTCCAGGTCCGCAGTAAACACTGGAGAAAGTGGCAGTCTTCCAGGCACAAATCTGAGGTCATTACAGGCATCTCCGGCAACAAAAACTGCATCCAACTCAACCGAATGGATGATTTAACTCCCACACCAGAAGCCTGTCAGGAGACGTCTGCCAGTTTCCAGGCATCAGTACTTCTCCTATCAGTCTCTGCTGTCATTTTACATACAGTAGCCCACATTCAATTAATGTATTATGAGATACACAGGATCTCTAAAAGACAATCCACGGTCCAGAGATAAAGCAATCGGCAGAATCAGACACGGAGCTGATCCAGGTGTCAGAACTATTTAAAAGGGATCTTGCATGTCTCTATTTGCTTTCCTGAGAAACCCCTTTGAAGATATCAATACGTAATACAACAACCATTGTGAATTTCCTACCACTTTTTCTGTAACTCTGTATTGTTTGTAGTGTTCTTACGCTAATTTGTAAATGATGTCTGTTTGTTAATATGTTTTCCTTCTTTTAGTTTTAAAATAAATGAAAAAAATTAAAATATTACAGAAGGTCTTATAAATCAATGAGAAAAATAAAAAAAAAAATAAAAGGGATCCAAGAGGATGAACAGAACAAAATGTATGAGCAAAGACGTTCTAATGGAGAAGTAAATACCATATAAAATGAAGTGAAATGGAAATGCTAGATTTGTAAAAATGGAAAAGCAAAAATTCAGCAAGCTTATCAGAAGTTTGAACACAGCAGAGAAAAAATGTCCCTGACCTTTAAGTTGAGTCAATCAAAATAATTCAAGTGGAGACAGAAAGAGGAAAAGAGGAGTAAGAAAAAAGTTAAAGCACAGCGGAGCCTCCAAACCATGGGGTAGCATCGAACATGCAAATCCAAGCAAGTGTGGTCTTGGGAGCAGAAGGCAGAAGCAAGAGAATGGGGCAGGAGGAAGATTTGCGCAGCTGTGGCTGATGATCAACCAAAATTAAAAGAAAACAGTAAACCAAAGACAGAAGATACTCAGGGCACCTTAAACAGCTTAAATATAAATAAAAACACTCAAAGACATCTTAGCCAAACATAAGAAATTACGACAAAGGTATGCTTTTGAAAGCAACTTAAGAAAAACACATATTACACACAGAGGAACGAAGATGATTATTACAGCGGAAGCTCTGTAAGCCAAATGGCAGCGGGTGACATCTTTGAAGAGTTGCTGTCCACCCAGAAGTCTGCAGCCCATGCAAATTCAAAAATGAAAGCCAAACAGAGACTTTTGGAGATGAACAATAGCTAAGTTAATTCATTTCCCCACCTTGTATTACTATTAAAAAGAAATGGAATTCTTCAGGCGGGAAAAGTATCTCACCAGCGATAACAGATGCATTATTTGGATCTACACAAATAAATGAGGGATAATTTGCTAGGAGAAAAATCCCAGAGATTTTCATAAGAGCTCTTAGAATAATTGAGAGTACTATGATCACAGGATACAAGGTCAGCATACAAAACCAATTATCGACATACTATCAAAAATAATCAAAAATTAAAAAGTCCTATTTATAATAGCTTCAAGCCAAAGACACATGAGTCCATAGGCCTAGATCTAGCAGTGTATGTGCAGAATCAGTGTGCTACAAGCTGTACATTACAAATAAAACAAATTAAATAAAGCCTGAGTAACTACACATACACCAGCACATGGGTTCCAAGATTCAATGTGGCTAAAATTACAACACTCCCCAAACTATCAATAGATTCAACACAATCTCAGTCAAAATGCCCACAGGCACATTTCTGTAGAAATTCTAAGATCTATAGGGAAACGCAAAGGTTCTGGACACGCAAAGTGATTTTGAAAAAGAACCACTGGAGGATTTTCATTATTTTACTTCAAGGCTTTCTATAAACCACAGAAATCTGGAGTGATTTTGAAGTAAGGGAAGATCTTGTATGTTAATGGAGTAGAATAGAAAACCCAGAAACAGTCCTACACATGCGTGATAAGTTGATTTGGGCAAATTTTCAAAGAAAATTGAACAACAATATGTAACAGAAATGAACCTCAACTATTACCTTATACTATACCTAGAAATAAACTAAAAATTATTCACAAGTAAATGTCAGAACAAATCAGTAAAGGTTTTAGGAAAAAAGATAGGAGATCTTTTTGACAGTGAATTAAAGTGATCTTAGATGAGAAACTCAAGCTATAACTAAAGAGCAAAATAAAGCATAGATAATAGGAGGTAGGGGGAGCTTTTTGTAAATGAGGAGGGGAACAAGAGTTGGAGGGAGCAGGAAGGGATAGGAGGGGAAGGGGACAAAAGAGAATTAAGATGTGTTATGCACATGTACAACCCCCCCCCAGTAAATGTAATCATCATGTACTGCAAACATGTACTAATCAAAAATGTTAAAAATTCCATATTCTGAAATGAGGGAAAGTTATCTTAGATATGATATAGAAAGTACGGCGGCAAAAGAACAAATGATAAATAACTTTATCAAAATCAAAATCTCTGGCTTTTCTATAGATACTTAAGAAAATGAAACAACAAGCTGAAAAGTGAGGGAAAATATTTGCAAAATATGTGTTTGTGTCAGTCATTTTCCCATCACTGAGACACAATGCCCAACACTCACAACTTAAAGAGGAGAGGTTTGATTTGGCTCACGGTATCAGGGTATCCAGTCCATGGATCCACGGCAGGAACATCATGGCGGAAGGGTGTGGTGGAGCAAAGATACTTAGATCATGGGGTCAGGAAGCAGAGCAGGGGAACACTGCCAGAGAGGAAGTGGCCAGGGATCAGACAAAGACCCCCAGGTCATGTTTCCATGACCCACCCAGAAACACAAAGTAGTGTGCTTGATTAATTCCCATATTAACTTCTTAATCCTTAGTCCCTTTGTTAATTTTAGTCCTATCAAGTTGGCATGTCATAATTAAGTCACAAACAACCCCTTGTCAATTTAACATCCAAACACATCTCTGTAACCATACTTACTCTTCAAATAAACACAATAATAAGTAAGATGTCTGCCGAACCTGTTGCAACTATCCTGTGTACAACTGAGAATGTAGTGAATCCTTTCCCCAAAGCCTGAACAGTTCCAGTATTTTTCAGTAGTCCAAGTCCAAGTCTCTTTTGGGATTCCAGACAAACACTTAGCTGTGAACTTCTGTAAAAATTTAAAAAAAAAAAACAAGTTTTATAAGCTCTGTATACAGTGGTACAATAGAAGCATTTTCACTCCAAAAGGGAGAACTAGAAGGATAGAAAGGAATCTACTCAAAGCAAAATCTGAAATCCAGCAAGGTGTGCATTAAGTCCTGTACCTCTATATCCAGCGTACAGGGCACAAGGTGGTGAAACGTGAGTTCTAGAAGGCTTGGATGGCTTAACCCACAGGGCCTTGCTGGTTGTAGCTCACACAGTCTTTGAACTGGTTCCATTCATAGCCTACAGATTTCCTTGGCAGATGTTCCACATTCCTGGCATCCCTAACTCCCTTGGGTCTCTACTACACCTTTGGCTTTATTCCTATAGCTTCATACACCTATTTCTCAGGGACTTCTTGCCTGGACTCCCAGAGCTTCCTTTGAAATTTGGATGAAAGCTCCTCTAACCCACCACTCTTGCATTCTGCATGCTAGTACAATCAGAATCACATGGACACCAAGGTCTACTGGCACTGGAAACAGTAGTTGGGCTACCTTGAGCAATGGCTGCAGCAGCCTCTGAGTGTATGAATGGCTGAGGACAGTGAAATGAACCCCAGGGAGCCAGTTCTCTAGGAAGTCCTTCTTCAGCAGGCTTCCTAGGGGCCCTCTTCTCAAATGAAAAGGTCACATGTTTGCAGCCTGTGATGCATTCCAGCATCCTAGTCCCTTCTCCAAATTTTTCCAAACACCGTTATAAACCAGTTCCAAAGGCTTCTAAACTACAGGGTCAGGAGTAGGCACAGCAAAAACCTGCTTCTCTAGAGCCAGCTTTCTATGTTAGCAACTTAACTGTTGCTCACAACTTAAAGGAGGAGGGGTTTAATTTGGGTCATCATTTCAGAAATTTTCAGTCCATGGTCAGCTGGCGACGGGACAGGAACACCATGGGGGAAGGCTGTGGTAGAAGAAAGATGCTCAGTTTATGGGCTGGGAAGCAGAGCAGGGGAACAGTGCCAGAGAGAATGGCCAGGGATCAGATATAGTCCCCGAGATCACTTCCATGACCCACTCACACACACCAAGAAGTGTGCTTCAGTGATCCTCTGGGCTTTTCTTAGTTCAGTTAAATTGATCTTATGATTAATAGTCACAAATATTAGCTAAAGGGCTTTTCTACAGAATTTATAAAGATGACTATAATTCAATAATGAGACTGTAATCCAATTAAAATAGGCAAATATTTGACCAGACATTTCATCAAGGAAGACAAACAAATAGCAAATAAGTGCAATGAAGGTTGTCAGCAAGTCTGGGAATTCTTTTAACATCAAGGAGCAAGGAAGTACTCAAAAAGTGATGGAGGGTGTATCCAAAGAACACAAGGGCCCCCAAGGACCAAAGCTGGGACAATTGGAATAATAAAACAAAGAATAGTAGTACTGGACTATAACCCACTGTGTAAAATAAATATTCCCGAGTAAGTACTGATACAAACAAGCAAATGGGAGAGAAAGAACTGCCCTTCCTTCCAGTAAAACTCCAGTGCACAAATGTAGAAGTAATAAAGGAAATAGAAAATCACCATTAGGCAAATGCTGCAAAAGTGGTTGCTGAAGGCGAGGATGAGAAAAGATACTGAACTCACCAAGTAAAATAATGAAGAAACACGCTTTGGCTGAGTCTCCAAGAACCCCTCATAAGACTTTCATTACCACAGGCATCGAGGGACCATCTTTAAAGTAACTGAGCAGTACTCACCAAAAGTGTCATAGGCAAAGAAAGATGAAAGACCCGCTGAGGAAATCCGACCAGAAAAAGAAACACGTGGGAAGTGGATAAAATTCAATTTGCTGTATAATTAGCCTACCACATATTAATTTCCTGGTTTCCACCATTGTCTGTGGCTTTTTAAGATTTGGGAAAGCAGACTGAGGGGTGCATCAGAACTCTCTGAATCACTTTCGCCACCTTTATGTCAAACTCAATTTTGAGTATCCACCATCATTAGGAAGACACGAACTAACCCCACGAGGAGGTAGTACACACCAGAGGAACGGCGAGAATTAGTGACCATGACCGCAGCCAGTGCTGATGAAGGTGCAGAGAAGCCAAACTTTAACATTTTCTTTACTGGGGCAAAATACACATAACATGCGAAACACCTTCAGCAGACTTGTGCAGCTGCACCTCTGTCCAGTTCCAGAGCATGTTCCCTCAACGCACACCGCAGACACACCCTGTCCTCCTGTTTTAAAGCAGACCCAAGATCGCTTCCGGGCAGGAGCAGGAAGACACACGCATGAGAAGGGCTGCCAAGGAAGGAGTCACAGTCGCAGGCCCCTGATACAGGACGCACAGACCTAGCTGCGCCACGCACAGCGGCTGGGGGTGGGGGGAAGGGGCAGCACCGGAAGCGGAAGCAGAAGAAAGCGTGCAGGGCTTTCAGGGATGGGCGGCCCGAGGGGAGGTGCGTCTGTGATCGTGCTGGGACTTGGCGGTGTGCACACTTTCAGCAGGCTCTGGGCACTCCGGGGGTCCTCCGCTATGCTCTGGGCTACAGGGAGCTGCTAAGGTCAGGGGTGGGCTTGCAGTTGGCTCACACATCCAGGCCGATGCCGGGGGGAGTCTTAGGATCTCCAGGAATTCTCAGGCTTCGCGGGGGCTTCCTGAGTCTGCACTGCACCCACAGGCGGGAACATCATGAGGTACAGAACGTAGAAGATACAGTTAATGCCTCCTCCTCCGCAGGTAGTGCACACCAGCGGCCCCTGGAGCCGCTGATCTGCTTCCGGTCCCTCCAGATGGGCCTGTTCTGGATTTTTCACATAGATGGAGCCATAGAGCAGGTGGCTGTGGTTTCTGGCTTCTTTCACGAACCTATGGTTTTCAAGGCTCATCCTTGTCAGCGTGTCTGTGCCTCGTTCCTTTTGGTGGCTAAGTAATATTCCACCACAGGCTGTAGCATATTTTGTGTATCCATTCCTGCACTCGTGAGCATTTGGGTTATTTTTGCACACGGTGACTATGCACAATAAATATTCATGTGCATGTTTTTTTCAACACTGCTTTTCAATTCTTTTGTGTAATTATCACAAGTAGGACTCCTGGGTCATATGGGCATCCTACCCCAAGGAAAGAATTCTAAAGGTCTTTCCAAATGCAAAACACAAATACTCAGAATCTGGATTATTCCAGTGCTAGGCAGGAGAAATTTAACTTGCAGGAACTGCTGAACTGACATGTATGGGGGGCACCTTCATTTTACATTCTCACCAGCAGAATGCAAAGACTCCAAATCCTCCACTTGGGTCCCAACTTTTGGTGTTTGCTGCCTGGGGAATTGTTTGTTCCTTAGAGCTGTCTAAGCCAGGCTTTCTGTGGGAAAGCCTAACGGTTTACCCATTCTGGAAAATAGTTCTCCAGGGTCTCAGAGAGTCTTGCACACATTTTCATAGGGCTCCGCCGTCCCATTCCTAGAAAGATGAGAGAAAAAAAGTTTGTCAAAAAATACTAAAAGAGGAGAACTGTGTGTCTACACAAAGACCAAAATCACTCTGTCTTAGTTACTTCTCTTGTTGAGAAAAAATACCCAACACCCAAAGTTAAAGGAGAAAAAGTTCATTTTTAGCTCAGAGTTCATAGAGGTTTCAGTCTGTCATCAGCCAACTCCGAGACAGGGCAGCATGGCAGGAGAGAAACAATCCATAGCAGGGGAGAAATAGTTCATGGCAGGGCAGGCAGGAAGCAGCAAGCAACCAGCAGTGAAGTGAGCCTCCCTTTTCCTTTTATTCCATCCAACCTACAAGCCTTGTAGGTGGTGCCACCCACACAGAGGGTGGGCCTTCCCATATTCACACCCAACTGATGGCTAAACCAATCAGTTGACTAACTTAGTATCACACATACCTGATCCAGTATCATACGCTAGATCTAGCCACCTCCATAAAGCCCCATCTATGAGTGCAAGAGGCTTTGGGTCCTCTAGATACCAGCTCATCAAGGGTCTCATCTCGGTACCAGCTTACCATACTTTAAACTGCAAGTAACCAAATGTCCATCAGCCAATGACTGGATGCCAAATGGCAGGGATCTATAATAGAATGCTGGGTAATAGAATGGAGCAAGCTATGAATACGAGTCTCAGGAACATTTTTCTAAATGACAAGGGGACATAAAAGGCTACATCCTGCGTGACATTCTGGAAAAGGTAAGACAGGGACAGAAAGGAGGTCAGTGATTGCCAGGCCAGGAGAGGAGGTGACAGGCTGCCAAGGGGCTCAAGAGAACTTTCTGAAGCAATGGGAATTTCTTGATGGTGGCAATGGTTCCACATTTGTCAAAATGTATAAAATCTTAAAATGGGTAAATTTTATTGCATGTATCTCTATCTTGGAAAAAATGGTAGATCCCAACTCTCTAACAGGCTGAGGCAGGAGACTTGCAAGTCTGAGCCCAGCCTGGCCAACTTAGTGACTTACTAAGACCCTGTCTTAAAATAAAAGCTAATAATTGTTTTTAAAATGTGGGGTATGCAGCTTATCGGGAAGGCCCTTTGTTAAAATCCCCAGTACCACAAAAAAAATTTTTAAACAGTGATATGAGAGTCAGTTCTCCATCCCATATGTCAGAGGGATCCGCATTCCTGATGGAGTGCATGGAGTCCAGACACTTGCTGGCTGCGGGTCTCAAAGTCAAGACCAGGAAAGTGAGAGGAAGATGCAATTCTTGGGGAAACTGAGTTAATTCCCCCCTCACCTACAGCAAATACAAGGCTGGTTTTTAAAACTAGATATCAGTTCCCTCTCCATCACCTTCTCCTTCACCTTCTGCTCTTCCTTCCTCTCCCTGGAATTGACCACTTCCCCTAAATCTGAGCCCAAAGAAAAAAATCTAGTTACTTGAAGATTCCCAATACTTGCACTATTACTGGTTATATGGCAAAATATTACAAGTGGAATCACCTTAGAAGAAGAAGCAGTAAGATTCCAGATTCCCTCCATAATAATTTTGTAGAAAAACAAGCAGTGCAAACATTTTCTTCCTTACTATTCCAAACCTCTAGCAATATCTTCACATCTCTCGGCCACACTTAGGGTGGACATGCTAAGCTGCTGGACCAGGCTGGCCATGGGGTGCAGAGTAGACTGAGGCTGGGGCAGTCCGCAGTCCAGAGACAGAATACACACCACATGGGAATCAGCCCTGCGTGTCCGCAAGAAGTAAGGGTGACTGTCTTCTGGAGCCAGCACTCATGACATTTCTTCCAGGGGAAAATATCAAAGAAATACACAAGGCGGTTTCACTCCATTCTCAGAGGTCAGAGAGCATCTCCCAGAGGCAGGTGAGAGGGGCTTTTCAAAGAGGAAGAGGGAAGACTCACCCAGGCAGAAGAGGAAAGAACGCAGCAGAGGAAGCCTGGTGCGAGCCGGCAGGAGCTGTCCCCAGGGCTTCTGACCACAGCAAATCCAACGCCCAAAGGCAGTCGGTGGGGTGAGAAAGCTGGGCATCCCGGGCTGCTGCTGTTCCCTCGTCCCTGCAGAAGATAATAAAATGAAGCGCAGAACCAGTGTCAAGTGAAATAAAATTCTAACAAAATGCATAGCCTGGGCTGAGAGTGCAGCTCAGTGGTGTAGGGCATGCTTAGCCTGCAGGAGGCCCTGGGTCCTGCCTTAGCACCAGAAAGAAATGAAAGGAAGAAATGCAATGTATCACCCTATGTGCTTACACAAACACATGTGCATAAACATACATAAACACATGCATACACAGACATGCACACATAAATACACGATCACACATACACATAGATGCACACTTACACATGAATCCACATACAAATGTTACATGTGAGTATGCCCACACTTCTTTCAGCCAGGATCTGACTCTCTGTCTCTTTTTCTCTCTCCTTCTCTCTTTCTCTTTCTCTCTCTCTACCTCTTTGCTAGTCACTGCATGACCTCCATAATGGAGAAATCTTCCATGCCCTCAGAAGGTTCCCTGACAGATATCTTTGATGTGTTTTTATACTTGAGATACAATCAGAGGTTAACACACATGTGTGATCCACGTTTATTGCTTTTAACATGTTAGGTCAAACTTGTGTCTTTATTCAGATACATGCCGAGGACTTGTCACCTTGAATTTTCAACTCATGGATTCAAAGTTGTGTATACAGTTTTAATGTAGATCTGCTAAAGCTCAGAAGTGTGCTGGGAAGAAAGACTGCAATTTGTAAGTTTGAAGTACTGGGGAGGACAAATTCCCGTGACCTCCTCGAGGCGGCTTACGGGCCAGCCATGTGGGGCAGGGGCTCTCTGAGGGTCAGGCGTGTGCCCCACACAGTCAGAGTGAAGAGACCCACATGCGGAGTGTCCCGCCATGCAGGGATCAGCCTGAGGAGGGAAGCAGGGACCATTCACCCCACCTTGATTTCACAGGGGAAACTGAGTCCCTGGATGAGGCAGGGGCTAACATGGGTTACCTCTGGCAGTGACAGGGACAGCACCAACTCCTGCCCTGCCCTGCCCCCCTGTTCTTTCCTGCTCCTCTTCACAGCCTGGTGCCGTGGCGGGTCCTGTGAACTTTTCCCTTTATGTTTCTCCTGCATGTCTACCTGTTCCTAGCCCGTACGTGTAACTAAGCGAAAACCGCTGCTGTGCCCGACGGGTGGAAGTGCCCTCCTCCTTAGCTCAGGCGTAGCAATGGGGCATTCATGACACAACAGGAGGAGTCAAGTCTTGAGTTCCTCCCTTCAACTGTCAGCTCCTCGGTATGGGCATGCACACACATGCACACACGTGTGCACACGCGGACACACGTGCACACACACGCGTGCACAGTGCTCTCCTTCCCACCCCACGCACGTGCGCACACGCTCTCCTCCCTGCCTACTCCCGTGTGCGCACACACAGCCTCCGGCTGGCTGCCGTGATCCTCCTCACCCTCAAAGTCAAACGTGGCCTCCGCTTCCTCCCCAGAACCCTCCTCGGGATCCCACGGCCTGCAGAAGGAACCCAAGCTCGAAACTGATTGCACTCCCTCGGGAGCCCAGCCCCTGTCCTCCAGGTTGCTTGTACCCCCACACCCTGCCATCCAGGGCCCTCCCCACCCAGGGCGCCAGCCTGCCTTCTGGTCCCCTGGACCCACCGCTGAAGTCAGCCAGCGGGGCCCCTGCTGGGCTTCTGTGCTGGAGCGAGATGGGAAGGACCGGTCTCCCAGAACCGGGCCTGGAGGGCCACGCCGCTCATTCGGAGCACGAGGAGGGGCCTGCACAGAGCGACGCGGAGGTGAGGGTGCGCGGAGACAGGGCGGTCACACCCTGGAAGTCCCGGCTCCAGCTCAGACGAGGCCAGCCCAAGCCCGAGCTTCCCATGGAGCAAGCTAATGAATAAGCTCCTTTTTCCGGTCCTCAGCTTTGGGTTGTATTTCTATCACTAGCAACCAAAAGGGGGCTGACCGCCGACCGCCGACCGCCGACCGCTGACCGCTGACCGCTGACCGCTGACCGCTGACTGCTGACCGCTGACTCGGGGCCCCCTACTGCAGGGACATGAGCGCCTGTCTGACGCTGTTGGGCCCCAGCACCTTTCTTTGCCAGAGTGCCCCTCCCCCTCCCGTGCGGGCGATGCAGCCACGCTTTGGGGGCGTCTCTCGCAGCCTGCACCCACTTCTCCCTGCTCCCCCCTCCTCTGCCCTCCACACACCGTGCTGTTCAGAGGTCTGTTTTGTGCCTCCTACCCCACTCCCAGCCCCTTGGTAGACACAGACTAAGTGGTGACTAAGTAAAGGCTCCGTGTGCGTCACTGCTGAGCGCACGTCTGCTCAGAAGCTGCGCTCCAGGTGGGGCGGCCACTGTGCGCACGGGGTGGAGCCAGCCGAGTCCCCTCCCCGCTGCAGAGTGTGCAGGAGGTGAATGCGCGGGGGCTGGGGCAGCGGGGGAGGTGGGAGGGAAGGTGGGCAGCTCGTACGCCGGTCAGGACCGAGGGCAGGACTGTGACCTTCGCGGGCCCTCTGAGCGTGTCTCCATCAGACTGCGTGGAGGCGCAGCGAGGTCTCCTGGAGCCATCGGGACTGACCTTCCCGGCCTGGGTCTGGTAGGGGCAACGTCACGTCTTCCTAGCTCACCAATGAAAGCCAACTGCAGGAAGCCCAGCCGCTCTCGGACCGCGCAGGGGCCGCCGGGAAGTCCTCGGAGACTGAGGAGCTCCGGCCGGCAGCAGGCTCTGCGGGAGTCCCCCCCACCGAGCAGGCAAACGCCGGCGAGGAGCAGCAGTGAGGGGAGTTCCTGCTTCGTGTTTCCCCGCTCCCTACGGGCCGCCGGGGTCCCCCACCCCAGGGGCCCGCGGTGAACGCTGCCCCAGCCGGGTGGAGAGGAGGGGTCTCGGGTACCTTGGCCCTATACCTCACCAGTCTGAGGGCCTCCGAGGAACGTGGGAGGACCCCAAGCCCCCCAGCGTGTGGCTTCTAACTTGTATTTCAGCGTTTCAGAATAATTCCAGGCAACTTCCAATTAAACACGATGGAGTGTCTGGTCTGCGTCCCCTCTCAAAGTCAGCAAAAGAAACAACAACTAAGCCCAGAGCTCAGAAGGGGAGAGTGGACAACAGACACATCTGGGAAGAGGACTGGGCCCAGCGGAGGGCCGGACAGAAGCCAGAGCCTGCCACGAGTCCACAGCTGGGCTGCCCAGAGCTCAGTTGGCCCCAAAGCAGGAAAACTGATAAGGAAAGCTGCAGTGCCAGCCCCGCTCCCCCACACCTGCCAGAAGGTTCTGGAAAGGGCCAGAAAGTTGCCCGGAGAATGGGAGCCACAGAGGGTTCAGGCGGGAGGATGCCCGGCAGCAAAGGACAATGGAGGGCCTGTGTGGAAAATGGGCAAATGTGTGCATGTCCACATTCTCAGTGGTGAGAACCCGCCCAGGCTCCTGCCCTTTCAGGACCTCAGGACCCCAGGCCAGGGCTCAAGCTGACGTTCAGGGCAGGAGGTGGGAGGTGTCCTCTCTGGGGACAGCAGCTGCCTTGGTCTGTTTTGCATTGTCGGAACAAACGCCCTGCTGCTGCCCAAAGTACAGAGAAGAGGCTCATTTGGCTTGTGGCTGGGGCAAGGAGGTCCACACAGCAGGGCTCTAGGGGGCTCGGGCTGCAGTCCGCTCCACAAGCAGCAGGTGACCTCACGTGGGCGGGAGCATGTCAAGGGAGGCTCAGGTGGAGAAGGAGTGGAGATGGGCGGCCGGGCTTGCTCTTCCACACAGCCAGCATCTGTCCCTCCACCCGGGACGCTCACCACCTCCCTGAAAGGGCCCACGTCCCTTCCCGTCACAGAGGGGATTTAGGTCTCAGTGTTAGGTTTGGTGGGGGCAGAACACATTGGGTATAGCAGGGGCCAGTGACACAGAAAAGATCGACAAATCCTCAAACTGGGTCTCCCTGAACTGTGGCTGGGTCCTGAGGTGGCTGAGTCCCGAGGTAGCCATCCTAAAGGGAGTCTCCCAGGGGCAGTGGGCCTCAGAACCAGGGCACGCGTGCATGTGCGCGTGCGCGCGCGCACACACACACACACATACACACACACATGCAATTCGCAATAAACTTTCAAACACTGAGCTCTTGAATCCAGGCCAGGCCCTGGAGCTGACACTGGTCCAGAGGGCACTAGCAAATGTGAGACATGGCACAGTGCATGGTTGTGGTTAGAGACCTGAACTCCTGCGAGGACAGCAAGGTAGCAGCCCACTGACGGCCAGGCTGCAGCTGAGGCCAGCTTAGCCCTGAACCAGGAGATGACCACACACACACAGTGACACCAAGCAGGGCTGCCAAACACAGAAAACCAACCCCAAACCCACCATCTGAGTGAAGTCCAGGCTACTGGCCCACAAAATTGTGAGCACATCAAATGGTTGATGTTTCAACCACTAAATTAGAGGGGTGGTTTTAAGTGACAATAGATATCCTAGACAAAGTTGAAGGATGAGAAGAAGTCAGCCTCACGGAGGTCTCTGAGGGCAGGTGGGGTTCCAGATGGGCTCTCTGTGCGGACAGACACCGAGCAGGGAGAGGCTGCTAGGAGACCATGCGAGGCCTGAGCGGAAGCACAGGATGTGTGGTCTGCGAGGTCACAGACTGCGACCACGGAACCTGCCAGAGTCGCCCTGCATTTCCTGGCACTGGCAGCACCCAGTGCTGGGAGATTGCGCCTGCCCTCCCTCCGGGGCTGGGGCAGGCACAGGGAGGGAGGTGGGCCTGGGACGGTGAGTAGCAGGGCCCAGCAGCATGCAATGCCTTTCTGAAACCAGGGGGTCGCTGCAAAGCTGTGCCATTGTGACCCAGCCTGTCCACCTGGGCACCCTCTGAGCACTGCCAGGGGCTGCTCTCTCAGTAGCTCCTACACTGTTGAGGCAGGTTGTGATAAGAAAGGCTGGATCCGTGGAAGAGACGTTGAATAGTAAAAGCAGTCCTGGGCAGCAAAGGCAAGGCAGGAGGCATCACAATCCCTGACTTGAAAGTATACTACAAAGCTGCTGTGATAAAATCAGCATGGTACTGGCAAAAAAACAGACCTGAGGATCAATGGAACAGACTAGAAGATGCAGACACAGCTACAAACACACTCAGCCACCTCATCTTTGACAAAGAGACTAAACATGCTCACTGGAAGAAAGATAGCCTCTTTAATAAACAGTGCTGGACAATCTGGCTTTGCACATGCCAAAGACTAAAACTAGACCCACGCCTATCACCATGCACTAACTAAAGTCAAAATGGATCACAGTTCTAAATATTAAAACAGAAACACTAAATCTATTGGAAGAGAAAGTAGGCAGAAATCTTGAAGACGTAAGGATAAGCAGAGAGTTCATGAACAAAAAACAAACTGCCCAGGAAATACTTCAAAGAATCAACTACTGGGATTTCATCTTATTGAAAAGTTTTTGCACATCAAAAGAAATCACCAACAGGGTAAAAAAGAAAATTCATGAATTGAGAAAAAATTTTAGCCAACTGTCCTGCCGATAAATGATTTCTATCTAGAACATATAAATAATTTTTAAAAATCAAGCCCCCAAAATTCAAAGACCCAATCCAAAAATGGGCATCTGCAATGAATACATACTTATCAAATAAAGGAATACAAATGGCAAATAAATATATGAAAAAAACGTTCAACATCATTGGTCATTTGAAAAATGCAAATTAAAACAACACTGTGATTCCATCTCACCCCAAAAAGAACGGCTATCATCAAGAAATCAACCAGTAACAAATGCTGGAGAGGCTGTGGGGGGAAAAGGAACCCTTCTCCACTGCTGGTAGTAGTGTACGCTGGTGCAACTACTGTGGAAATCAGTGTGGAGATTCCTCAAAAAACAAGGATTAGAGGTCCCACTTAACCCAGCTCTTCCCCTTCTGGATATTTTTCCAGAAAAACTAAAAACATAATACCACAGCAATATGTGCTCCCATGTTTGTAACAGTGCAATTTGTTATAGCTAAATCTTGGAAACAACCCAAATGCCCATCAGTGGAGGAATGGATAAAAAAGATGTGGTATTTATATACAATGGAGTATTACTCAGCTGTGAAGAAAGGTAAACTTGAGGCTTTCATAGGTAAATGGGTGCAACTAGAGACCATACTCATAAGTGAAAGAAATCAGACCTGCATGTGTAAATATCATATTGTCTCCCTAGTGTAAGAACTTGAAAGAATGAATAAAACCCAAAAGGTACAATAAATATTGTGAAAGGGAAAGAAATTGCTCAAAGGGAAGGAACAACTGGAATGAGGGAAAGGAAAAAAGGAAGAAATAAAAGGAAAGGGGCTGGGGATTTAGTTCAGTGGCACAGCACCTGCCTGGCAAGCGCAAGGTCATGAGTTCAATTCTCGGTACTAGAAAAAAAACCAAAAACAAAACAAAACAAAAAAAAAAACAAAAACAAAGAAAGAGGAGGAAAAATATATGTATATACAAGGATAGCTGGGATAATTATACTGCTGATATCTATTGGTTTATTGAAAGAAATAGTTAATGCTTAAATTTTTTGACCAATTTTCCATGCTTATATTTGGTAATCTGAACAATTAATCTGAAGACAACAATCTGCAATATAACAGCCATTGCTGAATTCCTACCATCTTGTTTAGGGAAGCTCTGTATAGTTTCTCATTTTTTAAATTATTTTTTATTCTCTTTAATTGTTTGATCAAGCTTTCATTCTTATATCTGGTAATCTGAGCAACTTCGTTGAAGATAACAATAGGTAATATAACAACCACTGTTACTTTCCTATCATCTTGTTTTGAAATTCTGTATTGTTTTTGTCTTTCTTGTTATTTTGTTATTGTTTTTATTTTTCTCTGTAAAATAAAATTTAAAAAAAAAGGCTGGCTCTGAGCTTGGCTTGTTCCCTTTATTTGCCGGTTCTCAGAATCATGAGTCAATTTCCTAGCAGCAGTCAAAAGTGACTGTTAGGATGTTATTTGACTCACATTGTGAACTCATGGATTTTACCACATTGGATACACTGTCATCCATGGCAGGCTCTGCTGCGGCTGCCCACCGTGCCCAGTTGGCCTGTGGGCGCTCTGCCAGGGTCTTTCGTGGTCCCTCTGACCTGGCCACCAGTGGGCACTGGTGGCTTGATAAGTTCCAGGCTTGTCTGCCATGGGCTTGAGACCTTAGGTCAGCCACCTGCTCTGGGGTTCACAGAAGGAGAGTTCGTCGCCATGGGGCACATCACCACCTCGGGCGCATCATCGCCAAAGGGCGCCGTGTCGCCATGGAGCCGTCCTCGCCATGGGGTGCGGCATCACCAGAGGCGGGTGCTGGCACAGTGCATGTCGTTGCCACAGGGCAGGTCAACAGTCCTTGGTCTTTTCAGGAATCAGGGCCAGGAACACCTCATTTAAGGAAAAATACATCCTGGGCCCATGCTGATAACGCCGATGACTTTAGAATTACATTTCACAATTTCTTCCATTTTGTCTTTGTATCCCCTTTCTTTGAGGTTGGAAATCTTGATTCTCAAAGATGTGAAAGTAATCCTTGTTTGAGCTCACAGTACAGTATCAGAAGAACAGTGGCGATTTTATGAACAGAAATAGGAAAATTGAAACATTTAAGTCTTTTTTTCCGTTCTTTTTGCTTTGGGACATATCTCACTAGGAACATACACACAACTGATCATGCTTTGGAGCTACCATAATTACTCCTGCTGCATGGCTGAGTCACTAATATGGTACAAAATTAGGTACGTTGGTTTGATCTCACTTTTGACGTTTTAGGATTCTGTTTTCTCCTTTTGACCTGCTTTGTTGTAATGATGTCAACTCTTTCTATGACTCCAAGTCAAATCCACAACCTAAGACTTCTTGAGGGAAGCTAGCTTCTATGCCAGTTCCCTACACCCTATGCTTTCTCCCATTCCTTTATGTCTGACTTGATCTCTTCATTGTTATTAGAATTGAAATTTAGTGTACGTTCCAAGTAAAAAATACCATGCGAGGTTCTTGAAGAATAACTGGTTGACTCTAAAAGGTATTCATGACCATGTGGCGAAGGCCGTTGTTCACCCCCTGCTGCAAGCCCCCGCTGGTGATGTGGAGAATCAGCGCTATGCGGGGGGCGGGGGTGTGCCAGCATCGCCCCCTGCAGGCCACAGTGCAGGTGCAGGCACCTCGGGGAGCATGAGGATTCCGTGAGAGGAGAGCTCACACTGGCCAGTTCTGCAGAAGGTGACTTGTTAGAGACAAGGGCACCGTTTGTGGAGAGTAAGCAGGCTCTGGACCTCCAGCCTGACCGTGGAGCAGAGGCCCGTACCTTTTAGCACCAGGAAGACAGAGCTCCCAGACCCACCCAGGATGGAAGAGCTGCTGTGTCTGCTGGCTGTCCAGCCATGCACCTGCCAGCCTCTCTGCAGGAAGCTGTGCTCTCCCATGCCCCTGGACTCTGGTGCCCGGGCCTGGGCTGCCGGGAAAGCAAACATCCCCACCTGAGTTCCGTTCTACGTGGCCAGGAAGTACCTTGCAGACCAGGCCTGGGGGTGCTGAGAGTGGTCACACTGCTCTTCCCATCTGTGTAACTCAGGACGAAGGTGCAGAAGGATGGAAGGGAGGCTGGGATGGTGGTGGTGGCTGCAGTGGACACACAGCGACAGAACTCACCACGCAGTTTTCCCATGTCCTTCTACATTCCAAGGGCAAGTGTTTCTTTCTCTTGAGGGGGTGCTAAGACGGGGTCTCACTCTGCACTTCAGCCTGGCCTTGGACTTACTCTGCAGCCCAGGCTGGCCTCGAACTTGCAGTGATGCTCCTGCCTCAGGCTCCCAAGGTGTGTGCCACCACGCCTGGTCCAGGTGATTTCTTCAAGGGGAGCCTTGCCCGTGTAAGTGTGCTCTTTCCGAATGGTGCTACGGCTATAAGTCAGGCAGATGACTGGCCTTTGGACGTGACTTCCAGAGAAGGGCTTGAGGATCATGACCAGGACTATGCTATACTTTGTTATGAGCTTTGAGAGCATCTTTATGCCTAAGCCCTGGGTTTTAGGACTGAAGATAATGATTTTTCAGATGCCCCACCCTACCAGCTGCTGCGTCACCAGGGAAGCTGTTTGGTGACCGAAATCCAGGTGGCAGGGGGCAGTGAGGAGCCATAAAGCATTACTAAAGACCAAATCCACGGTGTTCGGTCCAAGAGCAGTTTTTTTCCTCCTACAACATGTTTCTAACATTCAGTAAAGTGATGCCAACGACTCCTACAATTTATCCAGACGAGCTGTAACTTTGTCACAGAATTCTCAGGAGCCCATCTCTGGAATCTGGGGCTGCTAGGAATAATGGGCCACATACACTGTCATCTCCAAGAGAGAGTAAATAAAATGAGGACACCAAAATTCTTCTAGTGCGCTTGTGGACGTGGAGTCCGTGTCAGCACAGGGCGGCTCCTAATAATAATGCAGAAGAACGTGCCCTCGACCTCTCCGTGAATATCACCAACGCATTCATCTGTTGGAGTGATTCCGTCACGCAAATGTGGCCTTTTGTCCTCTGCTCAAGCTTTGCAAATTCACTAAATTCAAGTAGCGGGAATGCACCAAATTGTGAGAGATGCGCACCGGAGCCTTTAGAAAGACCTGATGTTTGTCTCCACACAGAATGTCACGGGGTCAAACCGAGGTGGGGTCTCTGGCCGGACGATGGAGGCACCTGTGTGGGCATCCGCAGGCAAGCAGCAGTGCCGTTTGCATGTATAAACTTCCGCTGGCTCTGAAGGTTTGCGAAGCACATATTTTATTATCCCAATAAATCCCAGGAGCTGTCTGAGCGAGTCCCTGTATTGAAGACCATTCTGAGGTGATGGTGCCAGAAACGTCCCGTTCGACCACAGCAAGAGAATTGCCATCAAGTGCACGGTGAAAACTCAGAGCCCCTCTCACTTGTGGCCAGCAGAAAAACGGGCCATAGAGGAATCTTTGAGAACAGCAGGTCATTTTTTAGAAAACAAAGTCTCATGGAAAAAAAGAACACATTTTTAAACATATATGAAAAGCAGCATTGTCATGACTTTTCCTACTCAGTAATGAATAAATATACTGAGAACTATATTTGCTTCCTCGAACCCTCACTGCAGATATTTCCTACAAGTCTGAGGGAGTCTGGGTGGTCCAGCCCTGGATATTCACACACAAAAATATTTTGTGGCTCATGCTATTAATATGTGAGTTTTATTAGCCTTATCCACGACTTGATTTTGAAAGAAACGATTCAAACTCCATCCATCACCAGAGTATTATTTCCCAGATTGATTACTTTTTCATTTAGGGTCCAGTTCAGCCAGAACACTGAAGCAGGTGCCCCTGTCCTCCGTGTCCATCCCTGCAGCCGAAGGGGAGCCCCCAGCCTGGGTTCCCTGGGCTCAGCTCCTCAGGGCTGCCCGGGTTCTGGGTTAGTCAGGACCTACCAGCCTTCTGGGCTGGGCGGTTTTCCTTCCCAGCTGAGCTACACACTCTGCCTGGTGGAGGTGGGAGAGAGAGAAACATACAGACAGACAGAGAGGGGCAGACAAAGGAGAACACACAGGAGAAACAGAGAGAAAGGGAAGGCGTGAGCCAGCTATGGGGAGGTCCCGCTCCTTAGTGAATGTCTCCGTCTGGAGAGAGAAAGATGTCACTTGTACTTAAGCCTTGCAGAACCATCTGGGTTCTGGAACTCCCCAGCTCGAAGCCCAGCAGACAGAGGAGGAGCAGTGCGGGAGGAGCAGGCCCCCTCTGTCCAGTATGGCCCAGAAAAAAATGCCCCCAGCCAGCGAGACAGGAAGACAAGATTGTCGGCCCGCTGCTCCCGCTTTTGTTCTTTCAGTTTGGGCTTGGACATTTTAAAGAAGGGACAAGGAAACATGTTTGCTGCGTGGGATAAACCATGGGCCTTCCCAGAGCAGAGGGATGGAGCCTGGAGTTGCGGGAGGGGGGCCGCAACTACCTCCTTCAGGGACCTTTGGGAAAAATGTCCCCCAGAGAGGCCCTGTGCCGCTGGTGCTCACAGCCCATCGGGCCCACCCCACAGCCAGCCCTGTGCCCCAGAAGCGGAAGAGGCCAAGAGCTCCGGGCCTTGGGTTCAACTTTAAGAAAAAGGCCCGGCACAGCCCGCCTTGATCCGACTGCTCGCCTGACAGCCCGGCTCAGGGCCGGCCTAATTGAGCCCAGGTCACCTGGGAATAGGTTCAAAGGCATCAAAGCTGTAAACCACCTCCAGGCCCCGAGCCAGAGAGGCCTGGTGAACAAAGAGCCCCCAACCACTTCAAACACGATGGCGCTCAGCCTCCAGATGGCTCGGGGGCCGGGGTCTGCAGCGTCGCCCACGGAGACTGAGCCCCTTGCCTTGCAGCCCTGCACCCTCCGCCTGGCCGCGCCGGCCTGGCCCAAGGCAGTGCCTCAGACCCCAGAGCACTCTCAACTACAGAGGGGCAGCGCAGGGGCCAGGCGCGGCAGTGCAGGCCGGAGGGGACCCAGGCTGCCCAGCACCCGAGGCAGCGCCAGGCGGGAGGGCGCTCCGCAGAGGCTCGCGGTGGCGCAAAAGTTTTCAAGCATTTAGGGGAAGCTTTCGGGAAAGACTTCGGGGCGCTTCACCAGCAAGCCGGAGTGAGAAACGGAGCCCACCGGGCCGGCCCGCGCGGGCAGCTTCTCCACGGGTCCAGAGGTGCGTCCGCGGGGTGGGCTCCCCGGCGCACCGGAGGGTCCACACGGCCCGGTACGCGGCGCCCCAACGCCCAGCTCCGCTCGCGCCAGGCCGGTGCCCCGGCGCTCCGAGGGGCAGCTGGGGCGCACGGGGGTGTGGGCGCCCCGACAGGCTCCGGCTGCTCCTCACCTCGCGGGAGTGCATCTGGGGTCGGGCTCCCCTCGCGGGGACCCCTGAGCTCGGCGGGGCCCGAAGTCCACGTCGTGGCGCAGACAAAGCCAGACCTGGCCAGGCTAGCGCTCCAGGCGGCCGGTGCGTGGCCCGCGCGGGGATGGAGGCGC
>NW_004955542.1:1935468-2000665 GCF_000276665.1 Chinchilla lanigera | reverse complement strand
GCCGGGCGGGCGCCATGGAGGAGGGCTCCAGCTCGCCCGTGTCCCCGGTGGACAGCCTGGGCACCAGCGAGGAGGAGCTCGAGCGGCGGCCGAAGCGCTTCGGCAGGAAGCGGCGCTACAGCAAGAAGTCGAGCGAAGATGGCAGCCCGACCCCGGGCAAGCGCGGCAAGAAGGCCAGCCCGAGCGCGCAGTCCTTCGAGGAGCTGCAGAGCCAGCGCATCCTGGCCAACGTGCGCGAGCGCCAGCGCACGCAGTCGCTCAACGAGGCCTTCGCCGCGCTGCGCAAGATCATCCCCACGCTGCCCTCGGACAAGCTCAGCAAGATCCAGACGCTGAAGCTGGCCGCCAGGTACATAGACTTCCTCTACCAGGTCCTGCAGAGCGACGAGATGGACAATAAGATGACCAGCTGCAGCTACGTGGCCCACGAGCGCCTCAGCTACGCCTTCTCCGTGTGGCGCATGGAGGGCGCGTGGTCCATGTCCGCCTCCCACTAGCGCCGCGCCACCCACGTCCGGACGGCCCCGCGCGCCAGGGTAGGTGCTGCGCGTGAGGGCGGGGGTCGCGCCCGGGGTGGCCGGGGCCTGAGCATCCCTCGGGAGCCAGATAGGGTGCGCTGTTCCTTCTGGCGACGCATGGGGGACCCCGGCGTCCCGGGGCTTTATGACACGGGTGCCTCCCGGGAAGCCAGCGGGGTCGGAGGGCGCTTTTAGACTGCCGTAATTGTATTCTTGTTGACGCGTGGGTATCTGTGGGTGATCGGGTGGGGGTGTGCATAGAAGAACCTCCTGGGCCGGCCAGGGCAGGGGTACGGTGGTCCGCTGCCCTGTGGGTCCATCCCAGCAGCGCCCAGGCCCGACTTGTGCCGGACTTGTGACCTCGCCCTCCTCCGGGAGGCCGCAGCGCGCGCTGCTCTCACAGGCACGCAGATCTCGCTGCTCCCGGCCCGTGCTCTGGGAGCCCGGCTGCTGGCGCCCTAGCCGGCCCAGGGAGGGCAGAGGTGCGGGCCCGCGGCGCCTGGCTTTACTTGGGGAGTGCGGGAGGACACTGCCCGGCGGCGCGGCGCGGGCTGCTCTTGATCATTGCGTGCGGGGAGCGCGGGAGACCCAGCCGGCCGAGGGTGCGGAGACGGGTGCACGAGGCAGGCAAAATGCACACAGAGGCGTGGAGGCCCGGGCTGCTGCCCGCAGGCACGTGGAGTCAGTGTAGACGCAGGAACCGGGGTTGCAGACCCAGCCTTGAACCTGGAGAGCTTGGAGGGGCCTCCCCTGCGCCGTGACTGGACATCCAGTGTCAGGGGTCCAGGCTGGGAAACGGGTTCGGGAAAAGGAGGTGGTGAGCGCCGGCTGGAGCGAGGAGAGGGCAAACACAACCCAGCTAGAAGGGCTGGTTTCCCGTGGAAAAGCACGCAGGGCTTCCTGTGCCGGCTCCCTCTCCCCAGACACCTCCAAGCCACTTAGGTTCCAGCCCAGGCGGAAAGTCCTGCTGCCCTCCCTTCCACCATGTCCTGGGCAGCGAAGGCACCAGGGACTTTCTCTGGGAAGGGTGTTGAAAATCCTACACTGTATGTTTTGGTTTTTCCTACACCTTATGGTGTAGGAAAGAGCTTTTTATTTAAAAAAAAAAAAAAAAAAGTCCGCTTCCCACAGAAAGGGTTTGATCACCAGCGACCCCATCCATCCCCCAAAACATTATTTCGTGTGGTCGATAGTACCTGTGAGCATTGCTGCGGCCGGAGGGTGATCCAGCCCAGGTGGGGTTTCTTTCTTCTTCCTGTTTTCATCTTTTATTCCTGTCACTGAAAATTCTTTTGATGAAGTAGTCCTCCACGCAAATGACCATTTTATAGTTTTAAAAAAGAATTTTTAACAAGATAACTTGTGGGAATCTTCTCTTGTCTTTGTCAGAAAACAGATGGGAAGTATCTCGGTCGCCTACTTCACCGGGAAAGAGAGTTTCGATTGGCTGAGCCCTAAATGCTGCAGCAGGACAATACATTAATTCTACTTTTTGCTGCCTAAATTCTGAACCTCTGTTAGTTACTTCCACTCACACTCTCACTATCTGTGGTTTACACCACGGCTGACGTAGGGACCAGCAGATGAGGAATGACATCTTCTTAAAACTCCCACGTAGAGCTTTATTTAAGAAAAATGTTGATAGAGTTATTGGTAAAACTCCCCTCCAGAAAATTATTGGAAACGAACACCAGGAATTATTACACTGATGCAAAAATTTAGTAGGAACACTTAAAATCCATTTTAAAATGATTATATTCTTTAAAACGAAGAGAATCAATTGTGGATAACAATGAAATGTTACATAAAATAAAAATGCAACGCCTGTGATAGATAAAGAAAAACTGTAAGCTTGTCTGGATTAAGCAGTCCTTAAAATATTAGCTAATGCTCATATCACAGATTGGAGAACACATGTTCTCTGTGTGGACGGATTTATTTTTATCTAATTGAATATAATGGCTAGCTTAGATAAACCAGTTTATTTGAATAAATATCCTCTACAAGAAAAGAAATATTTGATATACTAATGATTCGGGAACACTTTGGTTTTATTAAGCAGGCATGTTAGGCAAACATCTTTCTGTCCTCTGTTTTTAACCCATTAATATATTTAAGCATAAATACAGCCCAAATTAATTTGATTTCTTGGAAATGTTGCTAAACAGTGTTTATGTATTTGTAACATTTCCAAGGAGCATTAATTATACATATCAGCAGAAACATCTGGACTTTTCCGTAAGTTTTATGTCCTTTTGATGTCTAATGTGAAATATTTTCACATGTGTGAAAAAGCTGTGTCCAGATGAATGGCCGGAACAAAAATATCTAAGTTGTCTTTTGACGTAAAGACAAGGGCTGGAGCCAGGGGAGCTGGGCTGATTCTCGGGTTTACCCTGGTCCTCTTTGGCTCCGTCTTTAATTAGCCTAGAAGTCAGGTGTCTGCACAGTCAGCTGGATTCATCTAATTGAAAACTCTGGAAGGAGGGAGCAGGGTCAGAGCCCCCTGGCTTGGGGTTGGGAAGGTGACCGTTCCCTGCTAGATGCGTGTCCTCCTTGCTTCACAGTGGAAGAAAACATCTAGCCTCGCTAAGCACGCAGATTTCCAGCATGTGGCTGCGCTTGACAAACTCACTCTTTTGCGTTCTGAGAGCTTCCGGTTCCTTTGGAGAAAGTGTGTGCCCCGTCACCATCCAATACATGTGAGCCTGCCCTTACCCCTGAAAGCTTACTTCTTGGACGTGCTTGCTGAGCGCTACATGTGGGATGATCTCAAAAGAAAGTCAGTTCTTTGGAGAGAAGAATGGAAATGCAGAATCTCAGTGGAGCTTTTGATTGATGAGTGAGAAGTGGAATGCAAAGCGGAACCACCTGAAATATGGATAATGTTTTGATGGGTAAATACCCATCACCGAGTCTGTGGACGCGGCTGACTTCCGCTGTGTGGTGATCATCCTCTTAAATATCGCGCGTTACTTTCCCAACCTCAGATGAAGGAAATCGTGCTCCCCATCTGTGTGAATGGGGGTGCAGTGGGGACAGGACCTTATGATCTGCTATTTGAAGTCATTGGAAATATAGTTCTTCACTGAGGTTTTCTGAAAATGCCTGTTTTTCAGACAGGTTGTGAGCTTGAAAGAATCACATTTTCATCATCCTTGCTTGCCTATATCCTGAATAGACGGTGCAGATGTCAGATTCCTTTTGCCTGGCAGAAAAGATCATAAAGTAAACTCATTCTGTGCAGAGCACTATAACTCATAACTTGAGTTTAAATCTGGGCTTTAAAAAAAACAAATATTTTAATAAGCCAATTTTAAAGGCTGAACTTTTATGACAGTTTTTAAGCTCAGTATTTATATTAATGTATTCTCACTGGTGTCTTTAAGAAGCCTGTGAATGCAGGCTGGAATGTCTGTTTATGTTTGTGTCTTTTCCTGGGAAAGGATGGATGTGCTGCAAAAAGAAAAGCAAATGCAGCACTCTCCACTAGCAGAGAGTTCACGAAGGGGGCCATAAAATTCAAAGAAGAGATGGGTAAGTTACTGTGGCCAAGAAATGGAAAGCTATAAAGACGGAGCAGGATCTAAGAGATACACACATGGATGTTTTCAAAAGCAAAGCCAAGATGAAACACTAAAATCAGAAACTGCTTAGAAAGATATTCCCCGTGGTCACCTGAGCTTACACATGTGGTAAAAGTCCAAGGAACTAAACGTGCACACATGCACACGCACAGAGGCGTGTGCAACCCTGGTGACGTCTGAGTAAGTCCTGCCGCCGGCCCCGTGACACTTTCTTGGTTATGATCTTGTTCTAGAACTTGCCCACGTAAGATCCTTAGGGGAAATGAGTGAAGAGGATTAGAGGAATCTTTGTATATTATTTGCTAACAACTTCATGGAACTCTACAATTTTGTGAAAATTAAAAATTTTTAGAAAGGTGTCCCACAAAAATTTTAAATCTCTAAATGAGAAAATTTCACAAGGAATTATGACTGCTTTTATCTCAGAACAATCGACTAAACATCTACTTTGAGCAGAAGCCACATTTTTCTTCTTCCTGATGCCCTTTACATAATTGCACTTCTCTGGATGTGAGGGATCTCAACATATAATTAATCAGGGCTGACTCCTCATAATCATTAAACAGAGTAGCATTTCAGAAATGTAAGGACAGAGACACCAATTCAAACAGAAATACATATATTCCTGTACTACTAGGGAAAATATATCTTGAACCCCAAACTGATAAGCGTTTACATTTGGGATACTAAGTGTACATTGACTTTTATCAAATGTACACAAAATTCTAAATCTAATGATGTGTGGAATCATTTGCTGAGTGGGCAGAGATTGAAGTTTTGGTATTTGGAGTTATCCAAGGTGACAGGGAAGAGCACGGTGGAACAGACTCAAACCCTAAACTTTGCCTTGGGAATACAATTTGTGTTTCGGTTCAGTAGTAAACTTCTGCATGTGATTTAGCCAGGTTAAACTGTGCCTTAGCGGGATGTTCACTTCCGAAGGAGAAACATGCTAAAAAAAACAAAAAACAAAAAAACCCGCCGTGCCTCAGTTTACCCCAACAGCAGCACGTAAATAATTTTCATGCTGGTGCAACCTCGCTCCGCATGGTTGTTACATCAAAGAGAGACTTGGACCTGAAATTGGAAAAGACAGCATGTAACTGTATCCAACATGAGGGAAATTTTTGGTGGTTACTTGAAAATAGAGTCATTTTGAACCCAAACAGTGTTTGACATGCTTCACATATCTGTATTATTTCGCCCACAAGTCCATTGTTTAGAGGACTGTGCGGATCCTGTGATTATGACTAAGATGTAGCTTTGAGAGCCCAGGGTGCGGTGTCTGCTGAGTGTGTTCCTCAGGGCCCGGCCTCTGGCCTCCAGTTCTTCCCTGTGTTATGTGACCGGGGCTGAGTAGATATCCAAGCTTCCCCCAAAGCCTCATGCAGTGTGTCGAGTTCTAAGAGCAAGGCTTTAACACCGGACCAGGTCTCCTTTCTTCAGCTTCCCTGCCTGGCACTTAAGTGAAAGACGAAGATGAACTCTGAGAGCTTTCTGTTCTCAGAGTCAGTGATTCTGAAAAAGATCTCGGTTAAATTCACATCCAGCCTTAAAAAACAGCCGCCAGTGTCTTCAGGGCCACAGTGCGTGTAGCTGTGCTGGCTGCCGTTGGATTCCTGTTGTCCTGGTTCGATTTGATAGTGTGTTTGTTTGTGTCTGGACGTGCAGCTCTGGGGTGTGACGGTGAAGCTTTTGGACAGACACCTTGATTTTTATTAACCCTTTGACAGTACCCAAATGTCCGGCCATGCCCCGTGGCTGAGGTTTGTGGCACGGTGTGGCCTAGCCTTTCTGGAGCAGCTCAGTAGGGGAGGCGAGGGCAGGCACCCTCCTTGTTCTCGGCTGGAGAGGGCAGGGCTGGGAGACCCTGCTGCTGACCGGGAGGAGAAGAGAGGGGCGATGTTTGCGATTGGCACTGTTTTCCCTTGCTGTGCAGATGGGATGCTACCCTTGCCTTCCTGCCACACTCTCTGTGGCTTCTGATGGTTCTAGAGAGTTCGGCTTGCTCCAAGGCAGGTGGGGCTCCCTGGGTAGGAGGGGAACTGGTAACATAAACAAACTCCTGCAGGAAAACAGCCGAGGGTTTGCAGGCTCCGAGCTGCTGCCAGGGTGGGTTTCTTTGTGTTCCACTTTGGTTTCATGGTCTATAAGTCAAAACGCAAGCGGGCAGCATTTTCTTTCTGTCCCAGGGTCCGGACAGAATATTCTCGTTCTCTCAGTAGATTGCATTTGAAGGGTGGCAGCGGGCTCAGATGTCAAAAGCTAGCTTCCCTTGAACTTTTCGGACTTGGGGAGGAGAAATGCCTCCTGCCTGTCATTTAGTCAGATCCACGGCGGGATGGGCGAGGTTGGTCAGCCCGCAGGGTTTGCAAAGTCTGTGCTCACTGGGTCACTTCTGGGAAGCCTGTGTGAATTTTAAATGTCATTCTTAAGGAGATTGTTTTGTCTTGATAAATAAATAATAAGGCCATTGTTATTTCTTTGGGAAATGCCTTAATTACTACAAATTGGGAAGGAAAGGAGAGACAAAGGGTATTATTTTCTCTCTCAAATTGAGCGTCACTTGTCTCTGTTTACACAATTGGGGTTGATACAGGGAAAGGGTCTTCACTGAGGGTTAACGTCTCTGAAATTAAATAATTCCGAGCTACAGACTGCATGCATCCTCTGGCTCCTCCAGATCCTTAGGAGAGGCCCGCGTTTGATTTTCCTCCTTCCTCCTCATCTGTATGCACAGATGGGAATGCAAGAGCGAAAGATTTTATCATTCAGGTTTTTTCTCTCTGCTGAGCAGTTCTCCGGGAACCCTCTCCCACCCTCCCTGGCCCAGCACACACTCTTGTATTTATTATTCTTTAGCTGGGATGTCATCGTTTTAAAAATGACTGACCGAAGTATGAGGTAGAGGAAGAGCAGGCAGCCCAGGGTCAGACCCTCCCCCAGCAGTCAGGCAGGGAAGAAGCCCACCGTCCCAGGCGTCCTGTGCCCCAGAAGCTCCACGTGGGTCCAACCCCTCCCACCTGCATGCTGTGCTCCTTTTGTCATCAGCTGTCTTTACTGTTTTCTAGAAAAACAGTTTCACCGCTCCTAGGGAAAAAAAAAAAAACCCACCCTGAACCGCCGCCTGCATATTAAGAATCCCAATGCGTCTGTTTTTTGTCGATTTCTCTCCTGCAAAATGACTTGCTTCACCTATCCCAAAACTGCATGGGGCCCAGGTGTGACCCTGCCAGATGGTGCGTCTGGGCTGGGCCTTCAGGGTCCTTGCAGTCAGGCTGAGAGTTACGTGGATGCTGCTCGTGTGGTCCCTAAGGGGAAGACACAGCCCTCGCCCAGTGTAGGCAGCTGGTGCTTTCAGGACAGCATTAAGGGTATCAGCATTAATATGGTCACATTACTGCCAACTCCAGGACTCTCTTTTAGACAGTGTTTTGAGACTAGAGGTTGTCCTCTGCTTAGACATCAATCAGATAACGAGCACCATTACTCATGTCTGTGTTCGTTTCAGAGATGGTATTATGCCATCTTCTTTCCTGTTTTATTACATTTCAGAAATGGACTCTCTCACGGAATTTCAAGGTCTCATGCCGTCTCACTCCCTTGTGTGTCCTCGGCAGCTCTGTACATTCATCTGCCGTGTATGGTTTCTAATAGGAAAAGTTGACCTTTAAAGGAACGACAAGATAAAAGAGAAAATTGGGGTGCAAGCGGGGAAAGTGACACAGAGAATTCCACACGGAACCGGGCGTGGCGAAGGTTGGGCTTCAGTAAGAACTCGGAAGATTTCAGGCTCTGGTGGGCAGTGGGGGGGCCCCTGGGTTCTCCTCCAGGGCTGGTGGCGCGAGTCTGCCCCTCTGCCCTCGGCGACCCTCAGACACCCAAAGGCCAAGGTTTACCTGAACCAGCGCTGGCCTGCCTCCCCAGAGCAACAGCACCGTGGACGCTGCGAGCGCCTCAGGGCCGCCGCTGTGATGTTGCAGGCGGACACCTGGGCCTGGCGACGTGGCAAGGACCTGCAGGGCCTCCTCCTCTCACCCGCCCTCTGGTGCCAGCCCTGCCTATGAGCCCCCAGTCACGGTCCTGCCTCCAAGACCTGCCGCAGTCACAGCACTTCAGATGCCAGGGAGCACCAAGCAGGGCTGCTGCCTGTTGCTGAGAGACCTCAGAGGGGGCTTGGGGTCTGGGCTCCTCAGGATGGGCGATAAAGGCAGGGCCCCCGTGGGACTGTGTGGACCTCTCGGGACAGTGGGGGAAGCAAGAAGTAGGACCCCATGGGCTGCTTGCAAGTGGTATTCCACTGCCTAGAGCTTCTGGGCCTGGAGCCCCTGGAGCGCAGCGTCCCAGTGAGCCCCTCAGGGCGAATGGGAGCGCGGTAATTCAGGGCAGCTGGAGATGTAACCCCTGTGAAAGCCCTCCGCGCACCCCAAGACAGCAGCTGCCAAGGGAAGAGCATGCCTGGCTGCCACCGAGGTTAGGGGAAACAGAATCAGCCTGGTCTGCAGAGAGGCGCCAGACCAGCATACTGTCCTCTGCTGAGCACCCGGGCCTGGGCAGGAGCACCCCCGCAGGCGAGAGGGACGCCCGGCCGCTGGCAGAGCGCGCCCTGCAGGGTCCTCTGGGCTGTCTTGGGCGGCAGGCTTGCGCTGCGTTTCTCTGAAGGCTGTGGCAAGCGTTGTCGAGGTTAATTACATAATTTCACTCTTTCTGGCCAGAGGAGGGAAAGGGAGAGGCAGGAGGCCGAGCAGAGCTGGTGCTCGCGGTGCGCCCGGCCCGCCGAGGTCCTCGAGCCTGGAATGTCACTCCCTGCCTCTGAGGGCGCCCTGACACTTGCGGCCACACGGATCAGCGTGACTCCACTCTGGGTTTTATAATTAATTTAAGTCACTGTTTCCAGAATAAATCATGTTGCCTCTTTCCCTAGTGAACGTCTCTGATGTGCTGTTTTTCTAATTTGGGAAATTTTAATGAGAGAGAAACCAAAAGCTGCTGCTTTATAGGAGGCAGGCAGGGTCCCAGGGCACGGCGCTGGGCAGAGCCCGTGTGCTGTGTCTGGGCTCCCATCTGGAGCAGGACTTAGTGCCGTCCGACTGGGTGGAAAGTGCCTTCCTGTGCTTGACCTACACTGCCCTGTGTGGTCCTCCATTGGCCAGGCCTCTGGGCCTCAGTTTCCCCATCTGTAAAATGATAAAGTGAATTTCCATGAGCTTCTCAGCTACCACAATTCTAAGACAACGTGACCCAGCAATTTGGCTGCTAGGAGCACCTTTTCCAGAGCATGGAAAAGAGGTGATGAAACAAAACTGTGGACCCGGGGTCCATGTAGCCTCGCTCACAACAGCCAGAGGCGGAGACACCACCCGCGCCCATCACCTGAGGGAGAGAGGAGCCGGGAACTGCGCAGCTGGAAAAAGGAATGAGGTGCGATCTGCACTCCTTATGGTGGGATCGTGAAAACAACGCTGCAGTCAAGAAAAAGACTGCATCGCACAGCGCTTCATCTAAAGGAAGCCCCGGCATGGGCAAATGCACAGGGGCACAAGGCCCACTGGAGGATGCAGGGGTTGGTGGAGGGGACAGGTGCGGGGTGGCCGTGTGGAGTGGAGCGGAGTTCTGGGACTGGAGAGGGATGTTTTCACGGCAGTGAGGATGCGCCTGATTCCCTGCACCTGTGCTTTAAAATGGTTCCAGCGGTACACTGCATAATGTGTTTTACCACCACCACCACCACCATCTCTCTCTCTCTCTCTCTCTCTCTCTCTCTCTCACACACACACACACATACACACACACACACTGCTCTGACCCCAACCTCAAGTGTCTATTCCCCCTCATGACTCCACACTTTCCTTCCTAACACACATGCACAGAGCCAGCCAGCCCCCCGCCAGGAGCATGCGCTGCCCCTCTGCCTGCCCTGGTGAGCGGAGGGGTGGGTCACCGCGAAGCCTATCTAGCAAGCGCGCTCCGGGGACGGGGACCAGAAGAGCGGGTGTGGGATCCGTGCTGCTTGCCATCGGCCCAGAAGACAGCGCAGGAAGTGTTTTCCACACTGATGGAGGGGAGGCTCATGCCTGCCCTGCCCACCTGGGGGACGGAGAAGACCCTTGGAGTGCTGCATGGCACACGGTGGCACACGGCACCACCGGCATATCCGGCAGTGGGCTCTACACAGCCCAGCCAGTTCCCTGTGGATTAGGGCATTTCAGGCAGCCCAAGGCTCAGAGACCCTCACAGGGCTGGTGCCACCTCCAGGCCTGGAGACACCCACTCTTCTGGGTGAGGGCCACCAGGAGGCTGGTGCTGCATCTCTTAGGGCCTGCTGCTGGGTGTCTTCCCATCTTCCTTTACTCTTTTTATCTTTCCTTCCCTGGTCTATTAGCGCTTTCCAAGTGCCGATCCCCTGTGTCCTTGGGACGTGGTCTCAGCCGCCTCTCAGGAAGACGCAGGAGAGAGGCTGGGTTCTGCCGCTCATGGTGCCGACTCGTCGCCTTTCAGACACCGTTACTGTGGCGGTGTCGCATGACTTCGCACTGGGATGTTTCTGGAAACCTGACATGGCTCTGGGCCCGGGGCCGCGTCTGCCTCCGTGCTGGACCGAGGCGGTGCGTGCGATGTCTACCCGCTTCCCCGCCTGCCTGCCCCTGGGAGAGGGCCTGGGGCCGGACTCCGTGCTGGGGTGCTCCTGCCATGCTGTGAGTGTGCATGGCACCTTTGGGCTCATGCACAGGGTGTCCCTTTGCTCTCCCACATCCTTCTCACCCACCGTCCCCAAAGCCACCCGCTCAGCTTCTGCTTTCGCATAGGGAACTAACAGAAAGGCTCCCGGGAGCCCTCGAGGGCCGCATCCATTGTGTCCCTTTGAGGCCCTGTGTCTCTGTCCAGCAAGGCAGTCACTGTGACCGTGGCCACCCCGTGGCAGTGCTGGGGCGAGGTCCGGGGTCCGCAGAACACAATCCGGGGAATGAGGTGGCATCTCCCGGTTCTGGGGAGCTTCTAGTTCCTCGAACCAGTCGTCCTGAGACGGGCCAGCATGGCCGTAGGGAAAACTGTAACTTCAGCTAAATTAGAGTTGTAAACTTGTCTGTATCAAAAAAAATGGTAACAAAAATTTTTAAATGAAAAAATGTGTTTACAACCTGAGTTACAATGGGTCAGTATTCGTGTAAGACAAAGTGTTGAAAAGAGTTTTTGAAAAAGATAATTAGATAGAAAATACGGGGAAAAGCGGAACGCACACAAGAAACAGACGAAACAGGCCAATAAACAGACGAATGGATGTTTAACTTCAGCAACAGTTCAGAAACTTAGAAATTAGACAGGAGGCTACTGCTACCATCCCCGGTACTGAGGATGGTGCGGGTAGAGAGAGATGTCTTCTCTCTCCCAGTAGGAGAGAAACTAATTTTCCTAAAATGATTTTGATGCTAGGTAAGAGAGGCTTTCCCCTGGAAATCTTAAGGTGTGAGCAGTTTCACTTCAGGAATTCTTGTTGGCCTGGCAACACAGGGGTTCATTTCTGCTTTCCTGACGTTAGTAAGAAGTCTGAGTGTCCCAGGAAGTACACTGAACCCACTGCGGGCCGTCATGTGCAGGAGCAGCACCCAGCTAGCAAACTGCACGGTGAGGGACCATGTGTGACGTGGAGGCAGGGGGCAGCTTGGACAGCACATGACCCCAGGCTGGAAAATCTAAGCCCAGTGTGGTGGTGCACACCTGTAATCCCAGCACTTGGGAAGCTGAGGCAGGAGGATCCCTGTGAGTTTAAGGCCAGCCTGGGCTGTATAGTGAGACCTTGTCTGAAAAAAAAAGGAAGAAAGAAAGAAGGAAAGGAAATCAAAGTGTGCCCATGGATGGGGGTGTAGTCTGGAGATCGTGGCCAGAATGAGTGTCTAGAAGTAGATGTGCTGTGAGGAGGGCTCCCTCTCTTTCTTCCTGCTTTTCTCTATATCCCAAGCCCAGCCCCACCCGGGGTTCCTGGCACTGCAGGCTGCCCTGAGCCCTGTGTGCTCTATGCTTTTCCTGTGCATAGGACCGAGTTCAATTAGGCACAGTAAGTTATTAACTACAGTGACTAATAATAAAAGTAGAACAGGAATAACAATATCTTGCAGTAAAAGATATGTAATAGGGGCCGCCTCCCTCCCTCCCTGCCCCTCTCTCTCCCCACTTCACCGAGGACCAAAGTCTTTGGACTGGGGTTGACTGAAGAAATCGAGACCCTGGAAAGGGAAATGTGGGATGCGAGGAATACTGTATTCTAATTTTTTTTTTTTTGGTACCGGGAATCGAACTCAGGACCTTGCCTTTCCCAGGCAGGCGCTTGTGCCGCTGAACTATACCCTTGGGCCTGTATTCTAACTTTTTTTTTTTGCAAACACTTTGCCTTGCTTTTGCAATTTGGAGAAACAAAGGCAGAGGTTAAAGGCAGGAGGGATGTGCACAGCCAGCCCTTCCCTCAAAGGACACGCCCTCAGGCCCTTGCCCAAAGGGTGTGCTTGCAGCCCCGCTGCTGACCGCGGACGCGTCCTCCCTGGCCTCTCCCTGGTGTCACTGTCTACTGCAGCACAGAGGAGGCAGCCCAGTGCAGCGTGCCTGCCCAGCACGTCCGAGGCCCCGCTTGATCCCCACCCCTCCAGACAGCCTCATCCACCAGCCCAGCAAAGAGGAAGAGCTTTGCGAGGTCTGCGTTCCTGCCTTCTGCGGCCAGAGCTTCAGGCTGTCTCCAGCCTCAGGGGTGCTTTCCGTGCCAGGACAGTGGATCCCTCCGTGTGGCCCAGCCTGCTCCCCCTGGGTGCTGATGGTGTCCTCGGGCCTTGCGCTTCGGTCGTCTGCAAAGCTGCCTTGCAGCCGGGCTCCTCGCAGGGCTGAAGTCCCCGCTGCTCCCGTCCGCTTGTCTGCGCAGCGCAGATGTCAGCGTCCTTGTCCGTCCCTGTGCTAATCCTCTCTCTGTACTTGGGAAAACGTGGTCTTAATCGCAAAGCACTTCGGATCTGTGGAAGCAGGAGGGAAAAGTGCAGCTGACTCCCTAGTTATTGCCCTAACTCACACTGAGAAGCGGCTTTGACTCAGTGCTGGCGGCCAGAGAGACGGCCCCTCCCTCCGCAGGGGTCGGTGCTGGCTCCTCCTGGGATTGGGTGTTAGTGTCACTCAGCACCCGGCAGCCCCCTTCTCACCTGCACCCCATGTCCCCCACCCTCAGGACCCAGGACCTGGCCATCACAGCTTCCTCTGGGGACAGATCCTGAGCCCGAGACCAACCCACTCCAGTCCCGCTTCCTCTCGGGTTCAAGCCTCATCCAGTGCTCGTCAGCCCTGTCCTCTAGCTCTCCGGGACACATGGGACGCAAACTTCTGACAACTCTGGGGCCCACCCTTGCCTGGCAACCAAATCGTCCTTGAGTGAGGACTGACACATTTTCCCTCAGGAGCAGGAGGTGGCTGTGGTGGGGGATCCCGGGAGAGCTGGGTCCCCCTTCCCGAGGCTCCACTGAGGGCTCATGCTCCCCCTAATCTGCAGCCGTAAACCACAGATGCCTTTTGCTGTGAGATGTCCGGAAAGCAGAGGTCCATCCCCGCCATGGGCCTCCTGCATGAGTCAGAGCCGAATGGGAGCCGAGGTGACTCAGAGCAGGGCTTTTTGTCTTGGGCTGTGCAAATAAACAAAGCTTGAATGGGCGTCCATGGGTCAGGTCCACCCGGCAGGGTGAGCTGGAGGAAGGCTGGACTTCGGGGACTGACCCAGGCTTCGGGGTGCTCTGGGGAGGCTCCGCCCCAGGTTTGCTTGCCTGGGGTTTCTGTGCAGACGAGGGGAGCCCTCCAGGGTGAGGCTCGGCCATGCACATGTCCCCATCCTGTGTGTCTGTGCTCCTCAGTCCCTCTCCACCGGACCCTCTGCAGGGTGGGGGCGGGCTCGCAGGGAGACCTCTGGTCCGGGTTGTTTCTGACAGTAGAGGACTGCAGGCTCTAAATGCAGCATCAAGGGGCTCCCCAGGGGAAGCGCTGGCCCTGGACCCCAGCCCAGCCTCTGCCGGCCTTTCCTACATGCATGCCAACCTCTTCCAAGTGGCCTGGCTTGTCTGCCGCTGGTCCCGCCTCCCGGCACCTGGGTTGGGATTCACCTTGGCAGACTAGGTAGGACTTATCTCAGACATGGGAGCCCCAGGTCCAGAAACAGGCAGGTTACTCCCCCGCCCCAGCCCCAGGTCCCTGCCTGGACGTCTCTTGGCCCCGGGAGACCCGGCCAAGCCCGTGCCTGCAGACAAAGCCTTTCAGTGTACAGCATACAGGGAGGAGCAAAGTGACGTTTCCAGTCACCCCTGGCAACCAGGCACACCAGTCACGCATCACCCAGGGGCTCCAGTCACGGTGGCATCTGGGGTCACCTGTCCAAGCACCGGTCTGGTGTGTCCTTACACTGCTGATGGGAGAATGCACGTAGTGCACCCCGCGCTGTGGTATTGCTGGGCCCCGCCCAGCGTCCGTTCCCTTAACTGATCCGATGCCCAGCAGGACGACCACCCACCCAGCACAGCCCTGGGCCCTGGCTGTTCTGCTGGGCAGCACCTCTGAGCCTGGCACCTCTGGTCACGGTCCCCCCAGGCCAGGAGCTCCCCTGGCTCTGCCCCAGTACAGCCAAACTAGAGTCAGGGCAGGTGTGAGCAGTGCCTGCAAGAGCGAGGGCGGAGAATAAACGCATCCAAGTGCCCGTCCGCGGATCACGCTCTCCGGTGGTCTGAGTCTGCCGCTCTCGCTGGCGGAACGCTTCTCCTGACCGCCGCCAGCACCTGCTTGAGTCCCTCCTGGTGCGTTCCTCCAACCCTGGTCTGCCTGCCCCCTGCGGGCACCGTTGGGACTGTCTCAGCCACGCCCAGCACGTCATTGTACATAGGCATGCTGGGACCATGAGAATTCGGGGCGGGGGTCATGGGGGACCCTGTTTATCTACCAAGTACACAAAGAAACCATTTCACATCTGGGGCGCAAACATGCATTTTCTCTGGGACAGAAACGCATCTGTGATTCACAGCTCCTGGCTGCTGGGGGGTGGGGGGGTGCTCCTGGCAGCCAGGTCTCGTGTGCCCCGAGAACGGAAACGCTCTCGCCTTTCTTCCGGGCTGGGTCTGTTGGAGAGCAGAGGGCTGCAAAATGGGAAGGGTCCCAACCTTGACACTCCAGAAGGAGAGAGACAGAGAGACAGAGACAGAGAGAGACAGAGAAAGACAGGCAGAGAGAACAGGCAGTGCAGCTTGCAGGGGAGATACTGGGGAGAAGAGGTGAGAAGGGAGGGCATGGGGGTGCCCTTCACAGGTGGCAGAGTGCCTGCCGGAACGCTCTGCCCAGGCCTGGCAGCACAAGAGCTACCAGCAGACACGCCCTTGAGGACCGACGTGTGCCTAGCGGTGAGCTGTGTCCCCGCTTGGGCTGGATGACAGGTGTGTGCTGTGCTCTGCTATGTGTTAACGCCTCGGTACTCCCTCCTCGGGGACAGCTGTCGGGCAGGGAGGCTGACGGAGGTGGCAGGGGTGGGATCCACAGCCCTGGCACAGGCCACTCACAGGAAGCTTGGGCCGGGGATGAAGGCCAGCGGCAGGCGTCCCAGGGCCCAGCTGGGAGGGGGCCCAGCCCACCTAAGCCTGATCAGTGAATGAGGGGTTGAACGGGTGGCCCGTGACGAGATCCCCAGGAAAACCGCAGTCCAGGAAGCTACCAGCACTCCGAGTCAGCACCCTGACAGTGCAGCGGCCCCGGAGACCAGGTCCCTCTGGTCCAAACCCTCAGGGTCCCTTAGGACCCGCGGCACCTCTCAGCGGTGGGGCTCCTGCTGCCGCCCGGGGGCTCCAGGGCAAGGTGCTGACCCCTGGGCACAGTGTTAGTGCGGATGGGGCTCTTCAGGGCCTGGCCTTCGCCAGCTGGGGCTGCAGCAGGTGCCCTCCAGGTCCCTGTGACCCCCACCTCAGGTGGCGCTGTTGGGGCTCAGTCTGGTGGAGGGACGGAAGGACTGACCCACGGGGTGCGGGCTGTGCGGAGCCGGGCACCCTGCACAGGAGTGCCTTGCAGCCGGAACCCCCAAGCGCGCTGGTGATGGGGCCAAGGGTTGCTCACCTGCATTTTCCAGAGGGGAGAGGCATTGGTGGGCTGCACACAAGGCCTGCCTTCCTGCCCCGAGGCATAGCCCGTCTCCAGCTTGCGGGCCCTGTGCTCGGGGAGGGACCCTCTGTCCCGCGCTCCTGAGGATCTGCCATTGGTGCTGCCCTCATGGTGTGGAGGTCTGGGGGCATGAAGAAAAGCACAGTCCACGGCTCAGGCCGGCGGGGCCGAGTGATGAGGACAGTGATGCTGTCAAGGCAGCCGTGTTGCACCAGATGGCTCACGTGGGCACCGAGGAGCAGAGAGCTTACGCTGCATCCTTGCGGTGGTCGAGGCCTGGGAGGATTCCAGAGAGAGAAAGGTGTTGACTCACGCGAAGCCACAGGCACAGGGCCAGATCAGCGCCGGGGGCAGGAGGCCCTGGGAGCAGCGATGCCACGCAGGTGGTGTGGCTCCTTCCCCGCCACAGAGACTGGACTCCCGCTATTCAAGGACAACCGGGGCGTCTCATACATGTCAGGAGACAAGCAGCAAACGCAGAAAGAGACATGCTGTGTCAGGCATCACCGCCTCTGCACATCCAGGCCACAGTCAGTGTGAGAAGCGGCTTGTGGGGTGGGAGAGAGCCCTGCAGGCTGGGCATCTGGAAAGTTGAGGTCCAGATGTTCACAGAACCCGACCACGAGCCCAAGTCAGGCAACCAGGGTGAAAATAATAGACCACGGCTGGAAGAGACATTTCTCCTCTGAGGGAACAAGAGCCGCCTACAACCCTGTGTGAAGAGGTGGCTCGGTCTCTAGGGAAGTGCAGTCAGGGCGGCTCTCAGAACAAGCCAGGCCGGGAGGACTTCCTGCGCTCCCCAGGAAACAGGAGAGCAAGACAGGCGACTTCAGAAAAACACCTGTGGTGCTGGGACGGACGGGGTGGGGACGAGGACGGACGAGGAGCAGAGTCTGGCAGGGAGAATGTCCCCAGCCTCAGCACACGCCATTTCCCAAGTCCAGCTGTTCATCACAGAAGCCAGGGACGGCAACGCCTCCGTGGCCTCCACCCGTAACATTGACTTCTACTTTTTTGCAAAAGAACGTCAAGTGACTCAGACGGATATTGTAGACCCAATGATGTGGAATGAGAAAAGAGTACTGCTTGTGAGAGTTAGAGGCCCACAGCAGTAAGTCCAGTTCTGGAGAAATTAGATTTTCCTTTTCTGAACTCAGGACACGTGAGGATGGAGCCAAGGTGTCTGGGCGGCGGTGTCCTTGGCTGGCCACCGAGCTCCCAGGTGACCAGCCCTGCCTGGGAAGGGCGGACATCATCGTCGTTTACAAAGGCGGCCCAGCCCCACACTTGCTTGGCCGACTCACTCTTCCTGCCCCACGGGCTGTGTCCTCCGAGATGCCCGCTGGGGAGACCTCAAGAGGGAGATTCTCTGCTGGGTGGATGTGGACCTGTGTGTTATCTGCAGTGTGGGGCCAGTGCACAGCGGTGCCCCGGTTCCCAGGCTGGGCAGGGGGACAGGGGTGCAATAAGGGTAATGGTGGCTTCTGCAGAGTGAGGTGGGAACCCCGGCTTCTGTGAGCTGGACTTGGGTGCTGAGACGCCCAGCTCATCCTGACAGGCACAGGCATCAGACCTGGGGACAGCCATGGTCACTGCTGCCGCCGTCCCCGTGGCCCTGGCACAGTGCCTCCGGGCTCAAGGTGGGGAGTTCCCAGACGTACAGGGGTGTGTGCTCGGCACAGAAGACGTTGTCCCCTGAGGGGACACTGGTGTCAGGGTGTGCCCTCGGGAACAGTGGTGCCCTCACAGCTTCACCGCTCCTGCAGCCCCCAGGCCCCCTGTGCACCCTGGGGCTCCAGGCTCGTCCTCCCTCTTCCCCAGGTCCACCCCATTCCCCGCCCCCCGGTAGCAGCACCCGAGATTTCTGTTCCCCTTCTTCCTTGTTCCCCTCCCCCCCCAAGTTCCCATGATGACAGCAGCCGCTGGTCTTGGTCCCCTCAGGCCCCTGTCTCTTATCTGAAGCCCAGCACCTACTGGTGAAGGGCCGCGTGTCAGCCTGGCCTCCCTGCTGCGTCCAGGACGAGGGGTCTGTCTGTGGCTCACAGACCTCTCACACACCTCTTACACATCAGCCTGACACACGGCGCCCTCCTCTCTCATACCTGTCCCTGGACGGTGTCCCCGTCAGAGGAGAGACACACTGCAGTCATCTCAGTGTCTCAGCCCTGAGCAGCGGGGCTCAGCATCTGCACGGGGACCCCTCTGAGCTGCAGCTCCATCCTCAGGACCAGCGGAGCCGAGCCATGCCCCAGCTGTGGGCTCGGGCCCTCTGCCCACAGCCTTCAGACTTCTGCAGAAATAGGCACATTCAGACGGTGAGTCCAGCAAACTGTTGAGGTGCCAGAGACCTAGGGGGCATCTGCTGGGACCCCGTGTGCCTGTCCCTCACTCCCTTTCCCTGTGGGAGCACTTGAGTCACCTGCCCGCCCCCCGCGGGATGGAGCCCCATGCCACAGGTTCCGGTTTGGGGTTCTCCATCTGCCAATGGACCCTCCCCGTGGGTCACGGTCCTCATCCATGGACGCGATGATGTCCCATAGATGCAGAAGGAGCAGAAATGCATGAAGGTGATTGAGGGAGAAGCTGACTGGAGGATCTGGAAGGGCAGAGCAAGCCTATCGTAGAGGGATTTACTTTTCTCTCCCCGTCAGAAGGCTCAGGAAACGCAGAGAAGATTCAGGACCATCTTTGGCTCTCTGGCGAAACGCAGAGAAGATTCAGGACCATCTTTGGCTCTCTGGCTCTTAGAGGGGCTGGTCCCACCCGGCAAGGCTTACTAAAGAGGTGGCCATGTGGGCCCGTTGCTGTCTCCGGCCACACTGGAGCGAGCATTTTGACAAGATGGACATTCTTCCCTTCAAGAAGCCCCCGACTGCAGAACAACGGAAGGTCCAGCCACAGGTCCTAGCCAAGGAGAAAGCTGTGTCCGAGACCTTTAACTGGGCTTTCCTTGGGGACAGGTGGACCCCTGGCCTCCAGAGGCTTCCTGTCTGGGGGGAGGACACTGGGAAGAGGATGAGACACTGAGGAAGCATCCCGACGAAGGGACCCGTTGCTCTATCCTCGAGGAGCTGGGCGTGGCTCGTTGTCTGGGGACCAGGTGGAGCTGCTCACCACCTAGAACGGGGCCTGAAGTTTACAAACAAATGGGAGCAAGGGAGAGCCATGAGCTCCAGCGCCCCACCAGGGTCACAGGAGTGCCGTAAATCAGGACGACCCCGAGAAGGCAGTCCCTGGGCTGAGTTCCTGGGGGTCACAGGTCTGTGCATATTTCTCGCCTGGAAAGGTTGCCTCAAAGGTCCCTGCAAAGCCCCCTGGATGAGCACAGGCTTGTCCCCAGGGAAGGGCTGACTTTGGAACATTCTTATGCAATAGGGACAAAATAAATGGAGGACAAGGAAGAGGGTTGCTCACGGGCTCTGGCATCTACTGGGGGCTGGGGCTGGGGTGCGGGCAAGGCTGGGCCTCAGGCTCCAGGCCAGAGTTCAAGTCCTCAGTCCCTTACTGGCTGTGGGTGCAGGGACCTTGGAGAAAGGAAACCCATGCAGCTGGCGGTGGGCTGTGCTCACCAAAGGCTGCTGGCTTACTGCCACTGCGCCCTGGGGTGGGTGTGCCTATGACGAAGACCAGAGCCTCCCCCTAGGGCTCTCGGTGACAGCCAAGCCTCCGGGATGGAATGCAGTTGGCAGCCAAGCAGCTCTGATGCCACCAGAGAACTCGGCTTCTTTCTCTTGAGAAAGTCAACTCTGGGAAGCAAGGACCCTGGAGAAATGTAAGGGCCTTGGACAGAGACGTCAGCTCAGTGTTTGCGTTTGGCCAAATCCTTCTCCTTTCCGGTGTTGGCCTCCCTGAGATCAGGCACCCCTGGGGTCAGCTGAGGATGCAGCAAGGGCAGCGAGACAGTGTCCCCCGTCTAGGATGGCCTCATCAGGACAGGGACAGGCGCAGAAGCGAAAATGTTCAGAGGCTTCATCATAGCACACCAGCAAATGCTTTTAGCCTGTATTTCTCACTGGGAGCTCAGGGTAGAGTCTAGGCAACGTAGGAAAAATAAACCCAGCAGTACTTCAAAAGAATAAAACACCATGTACAAAGTGCATCTATGTATGGAGAACAGGGTAGTTGAATGTTTACACACCTTTGCTGGATTTTGGACACACTTTGGCAATATATGTTAAAAGCATTTACGTTGTGGTCTCTCACTCTTTCATGCAGTCATGAACCAACGGGCATCCCAGGCGTCTGGGTGGGAGTCGGGACACTTGTTCCAAGCTTTTAAAGAGATTCTACGAAACAAGAAAAGGAAGCGGAAATGGGCCCACTGGAAAGCAAAAGATAAAAATACTATCAGTAGGTGGTCCGATTGTCGATCAGGAACCCTGCTGCCGCACCGTCACCCAAATAAATGCTTTCAAATCAGTAGGACTGATGAACCAGCTAGAATGGAGGCCAGTTCCACAGTTTAAAACAATTTTTAAATTACAAGATGTTTGCCGTCCGCAGCGACCACAGTCCTCTCGGGAGCTGGTTCGGGACATAACTCCTCCTCTTCCTCGCTCTTCTCACGCGCCCTTCCCTCCCCACTCCCTTGGTCTCTTCCAGTTCCTCAGGGAAGGTAAATTTTTAAACACTCTTCTGTGTAACAACAGTATCTGAATGGATCCTACAATGAAGCAAAAAGATGCCATTTGCAAAAGCAAAAAATACACACCACCTCACATGTGCTTCGCTTGGGAACTTGTGGGAGGGACGCTCTCAGCGGGGGACTCCAACAGGAGACGGTTTTGAATGAATAGCTCTAATTAAGCAGAGGCTTTTTGGAAATACATATCCTCCTGGACGTGGGCTTTCTTCCCAAATCCTTTATTGAATGAAGTTTGTAATGCAACAGGATTACGCTCAGGTGTGTGTAGGAGGCCTGGACAGCAGGAGGAGCCTGGAATTCATGAAGAGGAGAGCTGAGAAGGGTGGTTTGCAGCAGACCCTGCTCCGGAGCACAGCCATTTGTCAGAGAGCACCGTGCTCCCTGGAGTCGCTGTCACTCTCCCGTCCTCCTGCAGCTCTCCGGTCTGGAGTTAAGGGCTGCCAGAGTAGAAACAGGAAGAAAACAAGCAGCGACTCCCTGCCCCAGCGCAGCAGGCCCAGAGGCTTATTCAGGCCGTGGGAATCGGAGGACCGTCCTGTCCTGGAGCGTGTCAGAGATGGGAGGGACGTGGGTCACTTCTTGCCCCAGCTGTTGGGCTCTGACAGAGTGCAGGCAGCAGCCCGGGTCGATCTTTCTCCCAGGTAAAATTGCGCTCTCCTCTTTAACTTGGAGTCTATTCTTTTTAGGAGACAATACCAAATGCACACATTTCACCAAGAACGATAGCGGCAGCACAGGTTTAATTCTAGACAGCTCCCATGGCTGCCTGTGACCACACCGTGTGACCAAGTTGAGTGGGGAGAGGACACTGCTGGGGGCCAGCGCACCACGCCGGGCACGTTTGGTCGATGCGGCCTGTCTTTGCAGGCTGCCACCGGCGTTAGCCAATGCGACCAAGCTGTCAAGGGCTGAAACACCCAACTAAGGAAAAAAGTGAGGCCACAATTTTTAAAAAATCTAGCAGTATAATAGCAAGTTGCCACGTATCCTTTAGACAGGAAGACTCCACAGGTGCAAAAGGGCAGAGGAGGTTTTGTTTCCATCTCAGTGAACGCAGAATCTTCCTGGCTCATTCCCTCTCCCCCTGGACCCCAGTTCCTGCAGGGGTCTGACCTTGCCTGACCTTGGCTCAGGCATCTTGGAGAGGCTCAGGGCTCATGGCCTCTTGGGGAGACCAAAAGGGTATGAGTGGTCTGAGTAGGGGCGGAGCGGGCAGGTGCTCCGTCAGTGAGGGGTCACCCTGCCCACTTGCTCAGGCTCATCCCCCTCACTGTGCACGCGTGATCGGCGTGAGCACCCCTCGCTCTCAGAATCACCCCTTGATGCCACGAGCTGCCTGACCCTCCTGTCCGAGGAACACCACGTGCCTTCTCCAGGGCCTCCGGCCACTCTGCCAGGCTGCTGCTCCACGATAAGGCAGCATTTTCCACAGTGCCTCTTCCCCCCGTGCCCACCCCTGTGCCAGTGTGGCTGGCCAGGAAGTCGGGCGCTGAAGACCACACCACCCAGCCCAGGGCCCTGGTCAAGTCTGTAGTTAGCACACTCACCGGCTGTCCAGCACAGCTCTGGAGTCCGCTCCCACGAGTGTCTTCAGCTCTGCTGTCCTGGCTGCCTTGATGTCCTGAATCGATTCAAAACATTTCCCTTTCCTGGCCATTTTGACTTTGGGGGACAGCCAGAAGTTGCACGGCGCCATCTCTGAATAAGGTGGGTGAGGGCACTGGTATGCTTTTCCAAGCCTGCCTCCGCACTGATTGGCACTAGGCAGCCGTTTTCACCATATTTTTGATCATGCCTCATAAAGACTCTCAGGAAAGAGGACTTCCAGAGCTACTTCAGAAAGCGACAAGAACACGGGATGCGTGTGTGCAGTGCGAGGGGAGGATTTTGAAGGGGATCCGTGGCAGCGTGTCTCTTACTGTAGTAAATTTTTTCACCTGAGCGTTCCTGGAGAGCGCGGTGCTTATGGGCCTGAGCTCCTCAGGACCTCCCAGGCCGCTGAGCAGCAGCACCTGGAAAACAGCTCAGCTTGGTTTTGCCTGCTCGGGAGGAGCTGATTTGTCTGCAGTTTAGAGATCCTTTTGCACCATGACAGAGCCTTTCTGGGGCGGATCTGCTCTCGGGACTGGGAGGTGAGCGCTAATTTTAAGCTTTTTGAGAGCAGAGCTTCTCTTAACGACATAAAATGATGCTTCCTGAGAAGCTCTTGGGGGACGGGGACCTGGCCTAGGTGTGTACCTGGGAGGGGCGCGGACCGTCGAGCCTCGGCCCCAGGGCCTTGATGTCGGCTCCGGACCCCTCACCCTTTGAGTGAGGTGGGCACGATTGTTCCTTCCATGTTCTTTCCCCTGGTTCCTTTCTCTGCTGATTCTTCTAGAAGGCGAGTGAGGGTTTCATGTTTTTGAGCCTCTAATTTCCAGTTTTCTTTTTCTCAGTGCTGGGCACCGAGCCCCGGCATGCCAAGCACACAGCCGCCACTGCTCTGCATTTTCTACCTCGTGAGTCCCTGGGCAGCGCGTGAAGCACCTGGAGCCACTGCCTGTTCACCCGCTTTGTCCTGAAGGGCTGGGGGGTGCTGTCTGTCTGCCCCCGTGGGCTGCACGGCCTCCCGAGGCATGTGGGGCGGGTGCTCACTGAGGAGCCAGCTGGAGGCCCCCGCCTTGCACGGGCCCCTTTTACTACATGACTCCTTTTTTAAATTCTCTGCTGATTTAAAATCCACTTGTGCTCACTCCTACAGCTGCACGTCCCTGAGGCCCCAGGCTGGCTGACTTGACAGTAAGCAGGAGAAAACGGGAGAGGCAGGACGGAAAAGGAAGGGAGGGGGCGCAGGCTCGGAGCCCTGCGGGGACGCCCGGCCCAGGCCTGACTGCTCCCTATTCTTCAGTGCCCAGAGAATGCAAAGGCGTGAGATTCTGAAGACAGACCAGGGACAGCATCTAGCACTGAGCAAAAGAATTTTTTCTAGAAGCGAGGCCAGGAGGGAGCTAGCACAGGAGGAGCTGGAGGAGCTGCGTTCCTGGGTCTGCGGTGTGTGAGAGGATTGGGGTGACGTGCGCACTGGGGCCTTGTGGGGAGCAAGGCAGGCCTCAGGAGTGAGAAGCCGACGGCGGTGTGCGTCCTGGTTTCCCAGCTGTAGTGTGCACAGCTGTGCTCTTCTCTCTGCGTCTGTGCGACTTCTCTCCGATGGCCGATAACACTCGCCTGGCGCAGCCAGCAGGGCTCTTGTTTCAGGCCTGCGGGGCTGTGCTCGGTGCCCTCAGCCTTCCTGCTGGTGTTGGAATTCCTTGTAGCCTCCCACCCCTTTGGAGCTCTTCCCTGAAGGCCAGGCCCGCTCTGAAGTCCCCATCAGTGCCCACGGGCTCAGCCTCCTCCGGAGCTTCACCCTGTCAAGCCGTTCCTGAAACCCACTTAGTGTGTCTGGGCCCAGAGCATGTGTGGGGGTGAGCCGAGGCCACGGTCCCCAAACAGCGAGTGCGAAGGTGAGACAGGAGGGCTGTGCTGGCAGGAGGCTCCTTGGCACGTGGCCTTGCGCCCATAGCCGGCTCCAGTGCTGGCTTCCGAAACTCTCCTACTAGCCATGCCAGCGATGTCCAGGCTTGAGGCCTGGGAGAGGATTCTAGACCTGGTAGAATTTGCACGAAAGTTCAAGGCTGTGGTTCCCTGGCCAGGCTGCTGGGCAGGGCTGGGGGCAGGGAGTGGACAGCTCCTCTGCCTGCTTGGGGGCAGAGATGGACTGCAGAGCTGAGAGTGACAGAAACGCCGCCTTCGTGATGACAGAGGTCAGCATGGAGGGGCCCCAGACTCTGCGTGGGGTGGGGCCCCAAGATCCAGCAGCTTATGCTGCTAGAGGAAGTGGGTAGTGACCATCGCTCTGCCCAAACCCCGTCAGCCAGGCCATGCCGGCCTCCGCGGGTGGTAAGGGCTGGGCAGGGGGAGGCTGGGGGCCCTCTGCAGCGAGTTCTCTCCTGGAAGAAAATGCACATGGCGTGGAGGCCCCTGCAGACCATCTCCCGGAAACTCAGGGCAGCTGGGGCGGCGTGGAGTTGGCCCCCTCATCACCTCCGGTGCCTCTCGGCCCTCACACCCCTGGAACCACACAGACGGTCGGGCTGCACGTCCGTGGGCCCTCGTGCGGCCTGGTCTTCATCAGGATGACACCTCCTCCTCCCCAGCCCCTCTCACCGGCTCTTCGGGCTCTGAGGGCCCCAGGCTCTCCGGGCTGCCGGGGGCGGTGGGCCTGCAGGTCCAGCCCCCCCGCAGGGCCCCACAGTGCCCTGCCAAAGCCCAATGACTGACTGAGACCGGCATGGGCGCTGAGCACTGCCCTCAGGGCTGTCCCTCTGTCCCACGCATAGGAGTGGGTCTGGTGGCGCCCCTCGAAGGTGTCTGTGGGGTGCTTGGTGTGTCCTGAGAGCCCCCTCATTGTGGAGGGTGACAGTGTGAACTCGTCTTCGAGGTCCCCGAGAACTCAACCAACCCTGGGGAAGCCAGGGCTTATCAGCATCAAATTCTAAAAGGAGCCAACGATCTCTACGTTTTAAAAGTGTAATTATCTTAGCTTAAACATCATGTTATGATGTGCAATGGGCTTTGTTCTAAAATCCAGCAGAACGGTTCCCGTGACTCACTGCCTGAGCATCGGGCTGGCGGAGTCGGCGTCCCAGGCAGCCACCGGCCCTGTAAATAAAGGGCGTGGCTCTGCGGAGCATGAATCACGTCTTCAGCTCAACAAGTGCAGCATCCAAGATCAAGGTGGACTGTGTGTGGGACGTGGCTCCTCTTCACATCCTTTTGGTTCACTACAGGATTCAGTGATGTTCTCTCATCCATGGTGTGAGGTTTGAAGGAAAATTCAAAGTTCTTTTCCAGAGGGGCTAGAAGGGTTGCCAGTGTTTTAAAGATGAGCACACACATATGTGATCTTGCCTCTTTCCATGACGGTGTCTCTGTACCCCAAATCTGAGGGGGTGACCCTGTGGGCTGTTTTCCAGACGCCTAGGGATGCTGGGTATCGTGAGACTCCAGGACGCCATCTTGGTGTGAGGCACATCCAGCCCGCTGTCCCTGGGTAGCGTCTCCAAGCTAAGCAGGGAGGCAGGGGCTGGAGGGAAGGCAGGCAGAGGTGACGGGGGGAGGGGGGGGAGCCATGGGTGTGGTCAGTGGAGCTCTGCTCTCAGACGGATTCCCACAGCGAGAGGATCTTCCCGCTGGAGACTCCCAAGCCGCGCCACAGCCTCACTCTCACCTCGCAGGGGCGCAACCAGCCAGGAGACGCAAGGAAGGGGGAGATGCAGGGCGCCCGGCACGACAGACTGCTGAGCTCCAGGTCCTGCTTCTTGTGGCCTTCCTCGGCCTCGGCCTTCCCAAGGGAAAACCATCACAGACCTCACTGCCGCCTCTCGTGTTGTCCTGGAAACCTTACACGGGTGTGTTTGCCCTGCGGAAGCTGTGTGAAGTGAGTCGTTTAAGATTCACACCAGAAGAACTTCGTCTCTACGGACACTTTGCACCAAAGTTTTTACAAATTGTAAAGCTTTCCTTTCAAGTTATAAGGTATAACCATGGCTTTATTGGTTTGTTTGCCACGTGTGGCCCCCTATATATTCCATTTCCGTAAAGAAACTCATCCTAGAAGGTTGAAAAGGCCTAAGCATTTTGCACTTTTCCTAAGCATGACTGGAAGTTTCTTTGGGTCAGGGTTTATGAGCTGATTTTCAGCGTCCTGCCCCCACTGAGGGTTTTGGTGAGACCTCCCTCTCCCTACCCACTTCCATCATTTTTACTTGATTGCAGGATGGTGTTTTGTTTTAAAGTGAATTCAACCTGAATTCTTTAAAGCTGCAGAGAACATCTGCGTTGCATCTACTTATTGACAAAGCTTGATTAAAGAGGACCTCGGAGGGAAGATGGATTTTGGGATCAAGGATTTAAAGTTGATGGCTGATTTTGCTTGTGAATATTGGCATTGAAGCCATTTGCATATTTATGAGGTCCGTCCTGACAAAAGAACTTGCTATAGGATGTTCAGATGGAGTTCAAGCCTTAATTAAATGCATTAAAAATGGGAGTTAAGGGAAGGATGATTCCCTCATAAGGAGCTCTAGCCCTGACTGTAGAGATTTTGTGCAAACATTGGAGGCTTTAGTTAGCTTCTTAGCTTTGCCAGTTCCAAGGTTTTGTTCAGTATCTGTAGCGCTGTCAAGCAAGAGTCGTGATTTCTGGCTTTCAGATTCGGGAATATTGTTAGTATCAATGAAACACTGGATGGGAATATTTGGAAAATACACAGCTATGCAATACGATTCCCACAAATAACCGCCCAGGCTGACTCTGCCTGAAACAGAGAAGCCGCAGCGTCTGCTGACACACCAACGGCCCCCAGGACCCTTGAAAACCATCCAGCCTCCTCCTCGGCACAGCTGCATGCTCCACTTCCCGGGGCTGCCCTGGCTCTGGGGTGCAGCGCCCTTTTGCACCTGTGGCCACCCCGGACGGCTGGATCCACAGAGGAGTCACAGAAGCAAGCCAGAAAGAGCGTGCTGGTCCTGCAGGACCGGTTCTGGGCTGTGGACCAGTCAGGAGCATGTGCATGTAAAGTCTGCACCCGGAAACCATGGGTTCAAAAATAAAGACTTGAGCAAAAGTAGGACACAGGTGGCCCTTCTCAGAGGAGAAATGCGTGCTGTGCTTATACGGTGTGTATTTTACATCTGCACACTCCACAAGTTAGACTTGAATCTTTTTAAAATGATTTTTGTCTGTCCTGAACACATACAGATTTTTCTTGTCATGGTTCTCTAAAGAGTTCGATACACTAACTGTTTACGCAGTGTTTACACTGCAGTAGGAGTTAGAAGGAATCTGGAGAGATTTCAAGTCTGCAGGAACGCATGTGTGGGTTATGTGCATAGTCCTCTGTTTATGGAAAGGACCGAAGCGCTTGAGATTGTGACATCTTGGGGTCCTGGGACCCATCCTTTTGGATACCAGGGGGAAACCCTCTGTGCTAGTTATTGGCACCCAAATGCCAGCCGGACCCTTGAGAGCCCACACTCTCCTTACCCTCCTTGCTGCAGGGTCGCTGCTTTTCAGAGGATCCCGTTTTGCGTGTGCACCCCGTGGTCACTTGATGACTTAGCCTGTAGGAGTAGCCCCAGAGTCCTGCGAGTCAGCACAAGGGCCACAGTGGCGTCCTGTTCCTCCCTGCAGGCGCCTCATTGGCTGCCCTGACACTCGTGTGCTCGTTACAGACTTCCTGCACCAGGGGAGCACCTGCCATGTGCCTGCTGCCTTCCCCTGCAGGGCAGGTCGTGTGGGCCCGGTGTACAGAGGAGGAAAGGGCACAGAGGAGGCGAGGCTGTCATGAGAACCAACCTGCTTGAGGTGCTGGGCGTGCAGAGAGGCGAGCCCGCCAGGCCCAGCTGGAGCCTCCAGAGTGCCAGGGAGGGTGAGCGGCCACAGGGGTCCTGCCTGCGGCTGCATTGTAAAGGAAGCCATGCGGGGAGAGGGCCGGGGCGTGAGGCCGACCCTCAGCACACGCGGTGCTTCCTGGCCCAGGCCCTCAGGGGCTCTGCAGGGCTAGGGAGGCAAGAGCAAGGGTGGCATGCACAGCAGCCCGCTGGGTCCCCTGCCGCTCTCACAGGTGTGACCCTGCTGTCTGCGAGATGGTGACGGCCACCCGGGCAGGGCAGTGCCACCAGAGCCCAGGCAGCGGCCCGCACTTCCTGTAGGACACAAAGGGGGCTTTTGCAGAGTGGGGGTTTCGAGCCTTTTGTGCGATTGTGGTCAGCAGGGGACTCCGAGACCCAGCGGCTTCACGGGGCAAAAAGAGGGAACGCGTGGTATGTGCCACGTAACTCAGCAAAGGCTTCCCGCTTCACGCTACTTCCAGAAACCTGACCAGAAAGGTGCATACGGGCAGTCGTTTCTCATTCAAGTTATTTTCTTGTTCTGGAAAAATTCACTGTTTAGGAAAATGCTGAAAAGGTTAGGTTTGTTTTCTCTTACTCAAAAAAAGACTTTGAAAATAAAAAAAAATACTGTAGGACGTATTTGAATATGCTGCAATCTGTAGATGTGGGTTTCGATCCAGAAACACTGAAGTTTTTAAGAACAGCAATAATGAGCTTAGTTTGGGCCCCATTACGGGACCCTGCAGTCCCCTGGGGTGGGGCAGGCAACTGACTCCGAGCTGCTGCACCCAGGACAGAGCCTGAAAAGCACCCAGGGTCAGCCCACTGCCACGGACCTGCCTCGCCTGGGTGGGGACAGTTCGGAGGGCTTTGGTCCTACCAGCTCCCGGGCCCCCAGCATCGTCTCACCTGCAAAGGCAGCATCGTGGCTGTGTTTTGCCTGGGGGGAGTCTGCCTGCTGCCCACTCGGAGTCTCGCAGAGTCAGGGCAGCCCCTTTAGCAACCCAGGGACCGCACCTCCCCAGAGCCCTGAACCCTCCCCGGAACCCTCACGGCTCGCTCCCAGGGCACAGCCTGGCCCCGGCTGTGACTGCCTGAGCCCCTGGGTCCTTCCGGTGTGACACAGGCCCAGCAGCATCGGCACAGGCAGCAGCTTCTTTCTCCTGCCAGTGTGCCCTTTGTTCTTCGCCCCTGCCCCATGTGTGTCCAGGCTCCAGGGCAGCTGAGCAGCAGAGCTGCAAGGTGTGGTGAGCAGGGCCCGCAGCGGAGGCAGGCCCAGGGGGAGGCAGCCAAGCCCAGGAAAGGTCCGAGGTCAGGGTCATCCTGCTGGCCAGCGGCTCCCTCACGCGGAGCTGGAAGTAGGCCAGAGGGGCTCCCATGTTTGCAGAGGGAGCCTCCGAAGCCGGGTTGCTCTGTGTCTGCAGGGCTGTCCGCCTCTCTCCTTCCTTCATGCCCCGTGTGTCCTGAGGAGCTCAGGACGCTGCTCCTGTCCCGATTAGAAGCTGCCGAGTGCCAGGGAACCGGCTCTGCAGGTGCAGCTGTATCTCACTCATCTGCAGGAGCTTGGTCAGGGGGTGGCGGCCGTGTCTCCAGTCTTCTGTGCTGTGCCCTTGTGGTGCATGTTGACCAGAACGCACCCAGCAGAGGCCACTGTCACCCGTGCCCGAGACCCTGGGGCCTCGGCTGCTGCCCGGCACTCGCCAGATCACCGCTCCTTGCTCACCTGCCCAACCTGGGCCGTGCACGGTGCGCTCACCCGCTTCTGCCTCCAAAACTGATCCGCCTCTCTAGGATGCCATTTTCCAGCAGTATCACAGGTGGCCAGGAGCGGGCGGCACGCCTTCACCCCCATCTCTTAGCGGGACGGTTTCTCTGCAGACCCACCGTGTTCACGGGGTGCCGGGACTAAGGGCGTGAGCTAGGCTGGAAGTCACTGCTCACAGACTGGAGGGCCTGGGAGGCTGAAGGCCGGCCCTGCTGCACAGGGGCTTGTGAGCTAGGCCCGGGCCGCACCCCATGAGCTGGGGCAGACCTCCACAGCACCCTGGAGTATCTGCCACACTTCCGAGGATCTGGGTACCCAGAGATTGGCAGGACCAGGACTGGGTTATGGTTCAAGTCTTTCCATCCCTTTACGGTGTTTACATTTTTCCAAATATAGGAGAATCAATGCATAGAATTTCAAAAATAGCTGATTTTATCCGGGCCATTTGGAAAGAGACTGCCCAGTGAAGTAGATTTAGGTATGGTGATTTTTGTAAACAGTTTGGCATTTTAAACATAGGCTGGTTGAGTTTTGCTTTTGTGTCGCACTGAGCTACATCCTCAGTTCCCTCCTTTATTTTTTTATTTTGAGACAGGGTCTTGCCTAAATCACTAAGTTGCCCAGGCTAGGCTTGAACCTGTCATCTTCCTGCCTCAGCCTACCTAGATTCTTAAGGCAGGAAAACTACGGAACCAAAGCTGGCACTAGTGACACTGTCATTACTTTTGTTGTCATTCAAAGCCGTCTGACAACCTCACTCTAAATTGTCCAGAGGAAGTGGCTTCAGGGCTGTCCCTACTCTCCTGACCCAGTGCCTCCCGGCACCATGTGAGCCATTCTGGACACTTGGTGGGCCCGCCTCGCAGAACCGGGGTGCTTTCATATTGCAGTGTGGAGCTCAGGACCCTGGTGTTGCGCCAAGGACAGGCCAGCGAGGGCACATTCCCTGTGCATCCACTGCATGATGCTGCTCCTACAGAGCCCTTGCCCCTCCTGCCGCCTTCCCTTTCTGCCCAGGTCCTGGGTCCTGGGTCCTGGGTCCTCCCCACCCACCGCAGCCGCAAGCCTGGCCCTCCAGCCAGCAGGGGGCACTGTCCTCCAGCCTCCCTCCTTCCCTGTACTTTGCCTCTCACCTGACTACCCATTCCCAGCACCCCCAGCCTGGTACCCCTGTCCTCCAGGTCCTGAGCCCATCTGCGGGGCCCGGGAACTGGGTTCAGATCCTGGCAGAGCAACTCACTGAGCTTGGGCACATTGCCCCAAGCCTGAGACCCTGCTGGGGAAGGCCAGCTGCTCCTGGCCCTGCGCACACCTGCTTAAGGACCTTGATGCTACATGCAACCGGTTACCCCACAAGGCTCCCTCCCTTGGAGTCCCCTCCTGTTTATCTCCTGGGTGCAGCCCACCCTGCTGCCCACACTCCACCCCTCCAGCCCTCCTCATCGCCCACACAGTTAGCTGATCAGACTCCGAGCTGTCTCTGTTGGCTCTTCACCTCCTTCCTCCTGGGTCACTGTGAGACCCCTGCCCGGGGTCCCACCATTCGAGTCTTCCCCTTCCCGGGCAGAGTTACTCCTGAAACACAGATCTGACCATGTCTGTGGTCCCCACACTTGTCACTGCCTCCCAGAGTCCCGGAAAGCTGTGGCACCTCCCCAGGCTGACTGCTTCCCGACTCCTGAATCCTCACTGCCCCTGCCCACCTGGCTGACCTCACGGCTCTGCACCTGCCCTTCCCGCTCTGGGGCCAGAGAGCCTCGAGGCTCCAGCTCCACCCCCAGATTCTGTGAAGCGCTCAAACCCCAGAAATGAAATTCCCATTCTCTCTGTACTTCTGTGAAATTTTTATTTTTATTTGGAATACTCTCTTTGCTATAAGAGAGATAAACTTGTGTCATTTGTAGGAAAATGGGTGCACCTTGAGACCATATTATCAAATGAAATAAATCAAACACATGAGCTTAAATATCACAGGGTTTCTCTTATATGAGAAATCGAAGTACTATACCAACCAATTAGAGAGAAAAAGAAAAGACACACATGAGGAAACAGGGAGGTAGATCTTTTGAAAATGGGAAAGGGACCAAGAGAAGAGCGGAGAAGGGAGAGGAAGGGGCATAAAAGAACTAAGATGTGCTTCGTACGAGCCCCAGCTCCTCGGTGAGTATAAGCATTATGCACTTTTATCGTGTACCTTTTTATGGTTTCCTTAGATCACTTCCTGCATGTTCATTAGCTCACTTACTCACTTATACTTCCAATACCTATTTCACTGCAGAACAGTTGTAGTCCTGTGAGTGCTTTGTTCCACTGCTCCTGGAACACCTGCTGCGTGTGTGCTGGGTGATTTTGTATTAGACAGTGTCCCCATCGCTGGGTAAAATGCCCCACAGCCCCCTCTTGAGGGAGGAGGGGTGCAGTGTGGCCGTTCTTATCTCCACGGCCAGGGTCCCCAGAGCACCCTCGCTGCGTGCCCCAGGACCCTTGGGGTGCTGGTCTCCAGCTGTCCTCAGGATGCGCTCAGGACCTTTGCTAAGCGAGCCGGCTGGGCTCCTGTGCCAGGCGCTGTGCTTGCGGGTGGATGTGCGCCCTCGCTCCACCCTCCACCCGCCCTGTGACCGTGGCCCCTTGGCCTCTGCCCCTACTGCTTTGGGGCCAACTTCTCCTCAGCAGATGGTGACCATCAGCTGGAGCCCCATGGAAAGCCCAGGTTGGCTTCCAGTTGGCGCAAGTTCTGGTCACCTTCTGCTGCAGGCCGCTTGGGAGCTGTGGAAAAGGAGCCTGCAGCATACATGCTGTGACCCCCTCAGGACTCCTCCTGCTCCTCCTCCTCTTCCCCCTCCTCCTCCTCCTCCTCTTCCCCCTCCTCCTCCTCCTCCTCTTCCCCCTCCTCCTCCTCCTCCTGCTCCTCCTGCTCCTCCTCCTCCTCGAAACACCACAGGAGAGCTGGGGGCCAGGTGGGGGAATCCTGCAGGGGAGGGTGGGAGGACCAGGCCACCGCTGTCCCTGCCCACCTTCTCCCTGACTGCGACCGCAAACATCCCCATGCGCAGGTGACACAGAGGACCCAGGAGCTGTCAGTAGCGCAGGGTGCAGCAGGCCCCGCCCATCACAGGGCCTCAACCCACGTCCCCGAGTCCTCAGGGGCAAAAAGAGCTTGTGAGAAGAGGTGGCGCTCCGCGCATTTCTCTGCGTGGCAGGGAGACGCCCTCCGTCTCTGGGGTCCCGGGGCTCTGTGGGTGCAGGAGGAGAGGGGTGGGCTCTCACCCACCTGTCCTTCCTGGGAAAGGGGTGCTCTAGTGGGGAAGGGGCCAGCACCCCATGCATACCTGGAAAGACCCCCGATCTCCACTCTGGCCCCAGTGCAGAGCGCCCTGGCACCATCCTGGCCTCCTTGCCACTTGACCCCTAGGGAGAAGCACAGGGCTGTGGCTTCCATTCCACACTTGAACAAAGGCCGGGAGCCTGCAGAGGGACGCTGGGAGGCCTGGCCCCACAGCCACCGCCTGGGCCGAGAAGGGGCTGCAAACGCCTCTTGAGAGGGTCAGGACCCAGCCCAGACCAAGGCGCCCTGCCGACCTGGGAAGGCTGCGAGACCTCAGAAGGCCCCCTGCTCCTCACGTGCGTTTGCCCGGGAGTCCGAAGGCGCTGCCTTTGTTCCTCCTTCCTGGCCTCCTTTCACCCGCTCACCTCCTCCTGTAGCCAAGGGCAAGTGGTAGGGCCCGGCCTGCAGCGAGACGCCCTCACAGCTCCGCAGCCTCCGTTTCCTCGTGTCTGAGCTGTTTCCGACACAGTCCTCCCTGCTGTGGGGCTGAGGCCGGGGCTGGGTCGGCACTGTTTGTCGTTGTGATTTCCTATCCCTGTGCCCCTCTGCCCCTCTGGGCATCCTGGCCAACTATCCCTCTGTGAGGCACAGAGAGGGCGGCTGGGAGTGGACACTGCCTGTCCTGATGGAGCCGTCCACCCTCTGCCACTCAGTACCCAGCAGGGGTGCCACTGGCTCCCGACTGACAGCGCCTGAGGTCAGAGGGGAGCCCAGCAGGGGCCTGAAGGCTCCCTGCTCACCCGGACAGCGTTGTTTACAGCTCTGCTTCTGCCATCCCCGCCCAGGGGACCTGTCCTGGAGGGGGCGTCCCACGCTGCCCTCCGATCCCAGCACCACTTCCTGTCCACCTCTGCTGCGGCGTCCATCAAGACGACAGCCTGTGGGTGAGGGAGGTGGCTATGGGTGGGCGGCCACTTTGGGCTGGCAGCGGGCTGGAGGGCTGCCCAGAACGGGTGGCCCAGGGGTCCCTTTGGTTTTTGTTTTGCCTTTTTTTTTTTTTTTTTTCTGGTACCGGGAACCGAACTCACGACCTTGCGCTTGCCAGGCAGGCACTTTGCCGCAGATCTAAAGAGGAAAGGACTTTTTACAAACTCTCACTCTCCTGCCATTTTTGTCTCTGCCTCCTTTTTTTTTTTTTGTGGCTGGATCTCACTGTGTAGTCCAGGCTGGCCTTGAATCATGACAATCCTCCCGCTTCAGCGTCCTGAGTGCTGGGATCATGATCCCTTTGGGTCCCCTACCTAGATGGCAACAGGAAGCCCTTCCAGCTGAGCAAGCGTGACTTACTGGAGGCCCTGTCCCTAGTACCTGAAGCCTGCACCCTTGTTCAGGTGGTGGCTGCTGGGGCAAGGCCAGCTGGTCCCCAGGACTGCCAGCAGGGGTCCTCAGTGGCGTCAGCCCTTGGGGGCCAGTGAGATGCCCCTACTGGACTTGCTCCTGCTGGCCTCAGCCCCTGGACCCTCCGCCTTGGTTTACCTTCCACACAGGGATGGTTGTCACGGCAGGCAGATGTGAGGCTGGGCAAGCTCGGGAAGCGCAGGAGAGCCGAGTCTGTCGGTCGCTGGTCCTGGGATCAGGAGGCCTGTGTGTGTGTGGATCTTGTAGACTTCTGGGTCCCACTGCTGCTGCTGATTGGCCACGGGGGTCTGGCCGCAGAAGCTCAGAGCCCCAGGGAGCACCTGGAGTCCGTCCCTATGGATAGAGAGAGTGTGTCCCTGCCTGGCATGGGTGGGCTGAGACGCAGCTCACCCGGCCACAGGTGAGGCTGGTGAGGCTCTCTGGTGGGCTGGGCAGCACCCTGGCCCTGCACTTTCTCCTCTGTCTACTGGGTGGGGCGAGAGCTTTGACCACTGACAGGAGGGGCTGGGGCCACCCAGCCTGGCAGGCCCTGCTGTGGACTTGGGCCTCCCAGGGTCCCTATGGGGTAGGGTGAGGGCGGGCACCAGAGCCACACAGGCCGGGCAGGCACAAGGCAGGGAGCCCTACGGCCTGGGCCTGGCCTCTGCTTGGCGGGTGTGGGCAGCCACTCCTCCATCGCTGGGTCCCCTCCTGGCCTGCCTCCCCTGACAGTGGCTGCTGGACTCCCTGGCAGGTGGCTGCCTCAGCCAACGGGAGGGCCTGGGTCAGGAGGTGGGGCAGTGTCGGGTCCAGTGGGCACAAGCATCTCCGTGGTTACTCCTTGCCCCAGCAGGGCATATCGCCCACTGGCAGCAGGAAGCCACTGCTTCACCTGCAGGGTCGGGTGACACAGCCCGCAGCCTCCCTGGTCTCTTCATCATGGGCCCCATCCCTGCAAACGGTAACTGGGCACCCACCGCATGCCCTCGTCGTCTCGGGCCGTGCACCACGGCCTGTCGTGCCCTCAGTGAGTGTTTTGCAGGTGGGGAGACTGAGGTCTGGAGAAGCTCACCCACTTTCTCAAGGCTTCCTGACCCTGGGGCAGGAGCTAGGATTTAGCCCAGGGCCCCACTCTCGGGCTGTCCCCCTTTCTTGTCCTGTGGACGGCACCCTTGGGCGTCTGCTGAGAAGCGTGTTCTGCAGCGCTCTTTACTGGCTGCCCAGCAGCTGCTGTCCCACGTTCCTGGGACTCACGCTCCCTGTTCACATGGAGTGGGTTCTTCCACAGTGCGACTTGATTTCCCGGTGTCGGGGCTCTGCAATGGGACCCACGGGTGGGCATTCTCTGCCTTGGCTCTGAGGCCCTGCCAGGCATCACTGTGGTATGGGTGCTTCGCCGGGGAGGCGGTGCGTTGCGGACAGCACCTGCGAAATCTCCGTACCCTCCTCTCAACTGCTCTAAAAAGAGGTTTTAAAAATAAATAGCTGGGTGTGGTGGCACATGCCTGTAATCCCAGCACTTAGGAGGCTGGGGCAGGAGGATCCCTGCAAGTATGAGGCCAGCCTGGGCTACAAAGTGAGTTTAAGGACAGCCTGAACTGCACAGTGAGACCCTGTCCCGAATGGCTCCCTCGTGTTTCAGCTCTGGCCTGGGTTAAGCTGCACAGGCAGCCGTGTTCAAACTTTCCCAGGAACACTCTGGTTCGTTCTCACTGGGGGCTCCTGCAGACCTGTGGGGGTGGCTGGTTAGGGTGTCAGGCAGTGAGTGACAGCCTCGGGCCCCTGCTTGTTCGTGGTGAGTTTGATAGATGGGACTTCCCAGGGAGCAAGACAGCAAGCTCAAGGGCGGACAGCCCAGTCTCAGGGCTTTGGTATCACGTCCTCCTTGGGTGACTTTGGGTGGACAGCAGCTTGGGTTCCTGGGGCCCATGGGTGCCCCTGCTCAGTCCCTGCTAGACCCCTGCCCCCTGTCACACACATGGCCTCTGGTGATTTTTTCTGCAGTGCTCCCTCTCGCCACAGCCTCATTGCCTGTTGGGTGTGCAGCCTGCTGGGTAGACGACCTGCCTGCTGCAGAACCAGGAGCTCAGTCCTTGGCTTGGAAGGGACGTGTCCCTTGGGTGTCCCCCAAGGTCACCTGGCCTGCATGAACTCAGGGTGCGCAGGAAGGCTCGGGAGAATGCTCATCCTCATCTTTCCAGTCAGAGCCCTGGCACGGTCGTGTGGCAGGCAGCAGACACAGCTGGGAAGCCACCCTGACTCTGCTTGCTTTGTCTGTATCTGGAAGTGGTGTGTGGGAGGCTCACCTCCCCTAGAAGTTTCTTCATGACAGGGTTGGTTGGTCTTCTGTGTTGCTTTGAGAACCATGAGCCCTTTTTAGCAAGAAGACATCGCCTTTCTGGAACTTGGGGGCGCTTCCTCTTCAATGCAGGCAGGGTCTTGGGGACCCCGGCCACCCCTCAGGACTGAGCTTCTGTGTGAGCGTCCCTGACTTGTTTGGTCACATAACAGTGATTCCTACTATGCATGACTTCTAGAGAACTGGACCTTGGTTCCCCTAGGCAGAGGCTCGCCTCTTTTCGGGATGGGTTGAGGGACCGTGGCTAACGGTGAGGTTGCCCCTTGGACGTCCATCTGTGGCTTGCTGGAGATGAAGCCCCCCACATTTCTGTTGTCAGTTTCTGACCTCCCAACCGTCCCTTTTCACCCCTGCAGTTCAGGAGTGTGTGTGTGTGTGTGTGTGTGTGTTGTGTGCACACATGTGTGCATGTGCGTTGCTGTCTGACTGAAGGAGGTTTCACATCGAGGTTCTCCCCTTGTCTCCTTACTCCGCAGCCTGCTCTTTCTGGCAGTGCAGCCAAAATCAAGGTACTCGGCCCCTTCCCTCCCCACCACAAAGTCCGACCTGCACTTCCCTGAGGAATGGTCTCAGTGTCTGCACTGCGTCCCTGCTCTCTGCACATGTTGCCTCTTCTAGATTTCTCCAATTCACTTGGCTTTTCCAACGAGCAGCCTTCCTTGCATACAGTAGGTGCTAGAGCTGGAGGGATGGGTGGAGGCGTGATGGGTGGGTGGACGGATGGCTGTGTGTACCTAAGGATGGGTGGATGGAAAGTTGCATGGATGGATGAACGGACGGACAGAAAGCTGCATGGATGGATGGATGGTTGGAAGTTTACAAGGATAATGAATGGATGGCTATATGTATGTATGTATTATGGACAGATGGAGGGTTGCATGGATGAAAGGATGGCTGGCTGGCTGCCTCGCTGGGTGTTTAGATGGATGGGTGGATGGAAGAAAGAAAGGGAGAGACGGAGGGAGAGATGGAAGAAGAACATTTAAAGCACAGGTGGAGGATGTGTGGCCTTAACACAGAACTCCTCCTCCTCCTCCAACCGCCTCGCCTCCCTTCTGGAGACTTCATTGATGTCCACCCTCTTGCTTGGTCGGGGATACAGCATTGCCTGCTTCCCTGTGCCTGTGATCTGGTGCGGAGGAGACCACTAAAGACGCCCTCTTGGCAGGCCGCTCACTGCCTCTTCTGGGCCAGGCAGGCAGGTGCAGAGAGCCAGCCGGACAGGACGCAGGCGGGGGCTTCAGGTGGCTCTGGTGCACAGAGGCAGCCTGAGGCCTAGATGTTTCACATTTGCTGCCTGTGTCGGTAGACGTGGCCGGGGCCAGGGTGACATCGGGGGCCAGGCCAGAAGGCCCTCAGTCAAGAAGATGAACGAACCTGCTGCTCACGTCTGCCCCAGCCCTGGGCCCCAGCGGGCACATGAAGCAAACCCAGAGACGCACGCCGGGCTGGAGATGGCCCTGTGCTTTTGGCTTTCCATGGATGATACTGTATTTCCCCTTGGAGGCTGGCTCAGCTCATATATCAAAAGCTGTTGTAATTATTTCCTCCCACTGAGGAAGGCTTCCATTTAGCTTTCTCTAGCCACCCCCTTATTAATTATCTAATTACAACCACATTCTCCAAAAGAGAGCAGCCTTTGACTTTCTGCCCAGGACCACTTAAAAAGGCTTAACTCTTTGGAATACTCTGAATAGAGAGAGAGAAAGAGAGAGAGAAAGAGGTTTTAGGAAAACCTGTCTTTCTTCAGAGCTTTGTCTTGATTCAGCAAGGGAAACAGAACCCAAGAACCTTTCACAGTCCCTAAGAGAGCTCCCTCGGGGACCTGGAAGCATGGCGCATCACTGGGGCTGTCACGGGCCGGCCTGGGTGCAGTGCAGGGTTCGTGTGCTGCTGGTCCGCTACGCAGCCCTGACAGCCAGTGTGGGCCAGGCCCAGCCTCACCACCGCTGCCCCCTCGGAGCACGGCGCACACCCAGCGCTCCCTCCCCACGTGGCTCAGCAGCAACCTGGAGGACACAGCCAGCACACGCTGGTCCCTGACAGGAGCTCATCGCAGTGACCTTGACTTACGACCTTGGGCTTACAGCAGCCGTACCCCTCTGCAGTCTGGGTCTCAGGCTCTGGCCTGCACCGCTCTTCCCAGTGCCTCTTCTTCACGGGGTATGGGGGCACAGGCAGCAGTGTGCGCAGCCTGGGGTGCGAGGACCCAGATGTGGCTCCTGCATGGGTCTTTTCTCCCCATGGAGCTACCATGTCACCTGTTCAGGTCACGAACTTGACTCCAAACCCAACCTTCACCACAGAGGGCGGGTCTTCTGAGTGGAGTGCTGTGTATGTGCGTGTGGCACTGTGGGTACAGGGCTGTGTGTGGCACATGAGCCTGGCCTCTGCCCATCGAGGTGGCTTCCCTGCAGCTGCCCGTGCATGCTCGTGCCCAGCTGTACGTGCAGTATGAGGGGTACGGGTGGGGAGAGGGGCTCCTGGGGGGTGAGCCGAGTTCGCAGACAGGTGCCGGCAACACGCCTGGCCCTGCTGAGCTACCCAGCCCTTGGGTATTTAAAAAACTCCATTGCCTGGCACAAGGGGACCTTGGAGTGACGGGCAGGTTGTCCACCTTGGTCACAGTTGTAGGCGCCAAGTTGGTGGAGAAGTCACTGAGCCGCGCTGACATCGACCGCCTGGGTGTGACATGCACTGAGCTTGTTTGAGACCCTGCACTACTGGGGGAAATGCAACGGAGTTTTCTGTACACTTTTTTGTAACTTCCTATGAATCTATAATTATTTAAAAGTCAAGTTTTCATCCACCTTTGACTGCCCCTCCCAGCAGCTGTCCCACTTCTCTGCATCCTCTTCCTGTCCCCCATGACCCCGGAAACCCCACATCCTGCCCCAGCTGCACACGGTTCACCCCGGCGGCTCCGTCACATGGGGACCCCAGCGGGGTGGCTTGTCCAGGCAGGTGGACGTGGCAGTGGGCCCGGGAGGGTGAGGAGCGATTGTCAGAGCCCTGGGAGCTGTGGGGTGGCCTGGGCCCTGGGGACATGCCTTGTCTGGTCCCTGGAGGGAGGACGGGTGATATAGGGCGGCCCTCCACCTGCAACCACCCTACCCTGCAGGACGGGGCACAGCGCCTGCAGCTCACCCTTCTTCTTTGTCTTCCAGACTGACCCGCACGTCTGAAGAACTGGGGCGCACCACACCTGTCACCTCTGAAACCTGGACAACCTCGCTAAGGCCCCTTGCACGCCCCAGCAAGTGTCCAGACAGGGCCGCGCGGCCTTCCCCGAGACGGCCCCCCTGCTGGAAGGGGCTCCCAGCCCCCACCAGCGACCTGCACATTGTCATCTCGTCACCATCTGGATTTTTCTTCTGGGTTTTATTTTTGGGGGGTGGATTTTATTGTTTCTGAAAAATCTCTCGATTCAGGAAAGCATTTATGAGCATTTGGATTTTGGATTTGTACTTCCCTCTAAGTGCCTTCTCTGACCTGTATTTTTTTTTAATAAAACAGAAATGTGTTCTTGTACAATCTGTTCCAACTGGACCAAGGCTGTCAGAACAGGACCCCGGTTCCCACCCACCCCGACCTCTGCATGATGGTCTCAAGGAAGCCTGGAACCCCCTCCTCACACCCCTCTTTTGCCCTGATTCGCTCAGCTCGCTGTTTTTATATTCCCCATGTCCGTGTATATGTTGCTTATTTGTTTATTTATTGAGATATTTTTACAAGCCAAGTGCTCTGCCCGTGGCTGTGTACCCCGGCCCTGCCCAGAACAATAAAGATCCCACACGGCCCTGGTCTCCACGTCTCTGTTCTCATCTCTGTGTCGCAGTGAGCACCAGCCTGGGCACGCTGGAACGGGTTGCAGAAATGATTGTTGCTTCACCCTGAAGGGACCTGAAAGGATGAGAGACATTTTATGCTGCATGTGGCTGGAGGAATTTCTAGAAGCTACTGACTCTCCTGTAGTTATGAATGCAGACCCAGGCCTAAGAGAGCAGAGCAGGCTTGTGAGTGACGTTTCCATCTCTGAGAAAAGTACCTGAGATAAGCAACTTATAGAATGGAAAGGTTTAGCTGGGTGTAGTGGTACATGACTATAATCCCAGCATTCTGGGAGGCTGAGTCAGGAGGAATGCAAGTTTGAGTCCAGTCTGGGTAATTTAGAGAGACCTTGTCTAAAAAATACATACATGAAAGAGGCTGAGGATGTAGTCAGTGTGAAGGCCTTGTGTCCGATTCCCAGTACCCCAGTCCCAAAAAAGAAGGGAATGTTTATTTGGGCTCATGGTTCCTGATGTCTCGGTCCATGGTCTATTGCTCCATTGCTCCCTGGGCTCAGGGCAAGGATGAACATCGTGGGGAGGAGGGAGAGGAGCACAGCTGCTCCTCATGGCAGCCGGAAGCGGGGGCGGAGGGGCTTGCCCCTAGGGCGCAGCCCCCAGTGACCTGACTTCCGCTCATTGGGCCCCTCTTCCTAGAGACACCACCCCCTCACAGAACCACAGGCTGAGGTCCAAGGCCGGCCTTGAGGACACCACGCCATCACTGCAGGCAAGGTGGCCTTGGCCGCTAGGCCGGCTCCCTGCTGGGCTCCCCACAGCCTTAGCCAGGAGTCACCTCGCTGGCTAAGCCCTTCCTGTCCTTCCTGTCAGAACCTCCCACACGCCCCCAGCTGGTCCCGGCACATCCTGAACATGTCCATCCTGTGTTGACTGGGCTCCACGGGCAGCTGTCCGGCCCTCCAGACAGGGACCTGGCTGAGGCTGAGGCTGCAGCCCCCACCAGGTGACCCTGCCAGGCCAGGCCTGCAGTAGCCCCTCAGAGGATGCAGCCGGGATCTGGTACAGAGGACACCCCTGCAGAAGGCAAGGGTCCCTCACCGCGCTGCTGGCTCGCTACCACGTCCACACCTGTGAGTGCCAGCGGGGTGTGGGTGGCCCCCAGCGTGGGGGCTTCCAGCTCAGGGGCTGCAAACCGTGAGGTCGCCTGAGCCACCAGAGGCCTTTCCTCGGGGCGACACCGAGCAGACACAGGCTCTGCCCAGCTCCCAGACAGCAGCCGTGGGGGCGAGGGTCCCGGGCGGCACTGCGGTGGCCTAGGAGCCCTCTCCCTCCCCCCACCCAGGTGAACAGGGGACTCCAGAAGGGCCTCAGTTCCTGTCACCACGCTGGCTCCTAGAAGTGACCTCGAGGCATAACGGGGGGTCCTGAGCCCTGGCTGAGGGAGTCTGGTCCCTGCAGGAGAAGCCAATAAGCACATAAGCGTGCACGCCCACACCACACACATCCATGCATGCACACACATGCACACACACACCTCACACATGCTCGTGTGCACTACACGTGAATGCACACACTGCCGTCCACACAGCACACACACACATGCACATGCCCAGCTCCCCTGAGGAGACTCGGGAGGCAGAGCAGGGGTCCAGCTCTGCAGGGCCCATGGAGGCCTGAAGGGCCAGGAAGACCGCGAAGGTCGGGTGCCTCTCTCCCAAGTGACTCAAAGCAGAAACAGCACAAGTAAAGCTTGAAGATGGGAGGCAACACAGGCTCATCCTTGGTTTCCAAACTGCAAGTTCAGTCCTCCTCCGCCCAGGTGCTGAGCCAAGGCCTGCTTAGCCCGCCAAGTAACCGGGCCAGTGTCTTCTCCACCGTGGGGGACCAGGCAGCATGGAAGAGGGACCAGGGCGCCTGCTCCAGAGTGGATGCTCGGGGCCCACCCTGGAAGGTCAAGGCTAGAGTCTGCAGGACCTCAGGGAAGTGGCCTGGAAGCCAATGTCCAGGGAAAGAACTGAGACCACTTCCCGGGACCTCAGGCCCCTCCCTTTGCACGCCCCCAGCTCCCATGGGGACACCCTTACAGGCAGTGGGTTTCCCTGCCTACAGGTGGGTGCAGCCCCCCCGGCACCCTGCGTCTCTGGTGGCACTAAGTGTGGCTGTTCCCGCCCCCTGCTGCGTGCTCAGGTCTACACAGCAGGGTCTCAGCCACCCCAGCCCTGGCCTGGCCTGGGGTCTCCTGAGGATTTACTGCCGATCTGTGCATTCCTGAAGCCAGGCTCCACCTTGGCCCATGGGATCCACTTCCCCACATACCCCTACACCTAGCCGAGGACACTGCAGGGCTCAGGTGTGCTGGGATGCATGTGTGTATATGTGTGTGTTCATACACGGACACGCACACACACCTGGGTCTGTGTGCGTATGCACGGACACTCACTTGTCACAAGCTGTTGGGACCAGGGATGGGACTCGGGTCCCTAGTGTGTCACAGGGCCTCTTCCATGTGGTAGCTTCCGCCCTGGGTTCTTGCAGCTGCTCCCTGGGGCAGTTAGGGCCGGGAGGACAGAGCTGCATAAGGCTGCAGTGCAGACTCATCCAGGACGCACATCTGAAGTGACCCAGGAGTCCCCAGGACAGGAGGTGTCGGGAGAAACCCCAGCCAAGCCACTGCCCACTTGTGCTGGGGGTGTCCAGCGGACCCTCTGGGGAGCAAGCTGGCCAGCCCCAGGCAGACGTAGGGCTGCTGGGGCAGCCCTGGGATGTAGTCCCTTTAACAGCACAAAGGAGCCGGCAGGAGGGGTTGGCCGGGACAGACAGAACCTGGGGTTTGGAATTCGATCCAGGAGCAGGACCACACGGGGTGGCAGTGGGGGGCCTGCAGGGTCATGCACTCGTTTCCAACATTACCTTGGGCCGGGGCAGTGGCCAAAACCAACACCATTAAATGCAAAGCCCTGCTGTCTGCCCTTAAAAGCAACTGCAGGCAGCAGAGTGGGCCCCCAGGCGCTCCCTGTGAGCCCTGAGCCTGGAGAGCTGAGAAGGCAACTGGAACCCCGGCATGTGCCCTGGTGCCACTAGGCCCATCCAGGGGACCTTGTGGCTCTCGGGGACATGTTCGGGGAGGGGGGGCCGGCAGCCAGGCCGGTAGGTGGACAGGGGGAGGACTGTGGGCTGGTCCGTGGGGTCTCAGCTGGTTTTGAGGGGCTGGAGGCCACGCAGAGCTACAGAGCCTGCAGGAGCTTTCTCTCCTGTCCTGTGGTCTCTTGAGAGAGGACACTTCTGTCACCGAAATAGCACTGGGCACTGTGCACGCTAACGTGCCGTGAGCACACCTGTGGGTGCATGGGCAGAGGCCCCTGGACCTGGCAGCCACCCCCACGCGCCTTCAGCCCCTGAGAGGGTGACTGAGGGAGCTCCGGGGCCGGGCCTGGGTAAGGGGAGGAGAGCCTGAGCAGCCCCGGGCAGGAGAAGCGGCCGTGGCACCCGCCCTCACTGTCTAACCCGCTTTCCTCCTTGCAGAGACAAAACACTCAACCCTGGCAACCTGAAGCAGGAGAAGTTTACTGCGGCTCACGCTTCAGTCCAGGGTGCGCAGGTCCCAAAGAAGAAGCGGCAGGCGGCTGGCGGAGGGGGCTGCTCAGGGCACGCAGGACCGGAAGCAGAGAGGGAAGGGAGGAGCCAGGAGAGAGATGAGCCCTTCCAGGTCACACCCCCAGAGCCACTCTTCCCACAGTCCCTGCCTCCTCAGGGCAGGTCACCACGGTGCCCCATAATCCAGTCGCCCAGATCTAAGCCCTAACACACCCCTCCCTACACCCTGCTCTCCAGCTGCCTCCAGGCCCTGCAGTGAGCTGCGGCTGTCGCAGAGCAAGAGTTTCCGGGTCCTCTGATGGAGCACACCGCCTGCCCACGCAGGACAGCCCACAGAGCCACACGGGCCAGCCCTGGCCCCACAGGACAGCATGCTGGTGCCTGGGTGCATGGAAGCCCTGCCAGGGGCTATCCTAGGATGGAGGCCACTCTGACCCCAGCCCCCGGAGACTCTGGTGTCCTTGGCCTCAAGGAGCAAAGGGCCAGCGGAGCCCATAGTCCATGGCATCTGGCAGTGTTTCCTCAAGGCCAGGCCCTCGGCCGCCTGTGTCCACCTTACTTGCCCTTCCAGCCCCGTGTCCCTGGGACTAAGCCCCAGTACCTGCCTCGCTCCATCCCTGGCACACGGCCCAGCTGGACCAGCGGACCTCTCCCTGCTCCCTGAGGCTCTGCACTGCTGTGCACACCCCTGCACGTGGTTCCCTCGGTCCACAGCCCACTCAGGACCTGCAGCTTGACTCCAGAAACAGGACCTGGGTGGGGGTGGGGGCCTGAGGGGAGAGCAGGGGAGGGCGGGAGAGGCGAGGGGAGGGAGGGGGGGAAGTGGCTTGGGTTTGGGGGCTGCTGGCGCCTTGGCCCAGAGCATGACTATGCCCGCTGGGTCCCCGAGTGATCCGGGAAGCAGGTGCAGAGGAGGAAGGCGGTGGGAAGCATCCGTCCCCACGGCAAGCAGGATAGCCAACAGCTGCCTATCCGTGTCACCTCAGAAGCCCTCTCTGGTAGGTACAGAAACTGGTCCACGTCTGGACCCCATGACAGGCTAAGCTTTTGGAGTCTTTGCAGACGTAGTTGATTAAGGACCTCCAGGAGCGGTCACTCTGGGGCAGCTGCCATACAGAGGAAGGAGAGAGACCAGGAGAACACTGGGGCCTGAACAGAGGCTGCAGTGACCCTGCTGGCACCAGGGCCCGGAGGGAGGGAGGGAGGGAGAGAGGCAGGGGCCAGACTCCGCCCACCGCCCACCGCCCACCGCCCACCGCCCTTGGAGGTTGTGGGCCCCAGGGCCCTAGATCTGGGACTTGCGGCCTCCAGAATGGGAGAGATTTCTGTGGGCTCAAGTGGTCGGGTTGGGTTTGGGGTTGTTGGGTGCAGCCACTGCTGGAGCCGCACAAAGCCTGCTGCAGTGACCACGGGAACGAGACCAGTGGGGACCAGGAGGACAGATGGTGGGGATGCGGCCAAGAGGCAGAAACCCAGGGGCTGAGGCGCCGGAGCCTGCAGGGCCCGCCTGATTCCCAGCGCTCGGAGGCCCATGGGGGTCCGGCTTCCCAGCTGGGGACATGGCCAAGCCACAGCACCAGGACTTCGGGTGACAGGGACTTGGTAACAGAATGGAGGCTGGGTCCCCCTGAGGGCACTCACCCGAAAGGAAAACACCCTGGACCCGAGACCAGCCTGCCACTGCTGCACCAGTGACAGAGAATCGTCAAAGCTGAGTACAGATGCGACCCGTTCCACTCCCACAGGTTCCCCAGCCCAGCGAACAGGAGCCGTGAAAGGACACCACAAGGCCCTGGGTGCTGGTGGGTTATCCACCCCGGCTTTGCCGTTCTGCACAGGATGAGGGGCTGAGAATGGAGCCCAGATGTCATGGACCTGCCTGACATCTGCACGGAACTGACCACCTACCCAGAATTTTCCCCTCCTGCATACCTCGTCCCCACCCACTGGGTAGAGAAGTTCAGGGAAAATGCTTTCTCTGCACATACCCCAATTCCCAAATGCTCTTTAATTTCTATTTCCAAACAGTGTGCGTGCTGTTAGCAGAAGCCCAGCCAAGCCAGCCGCGCTCCGTCCGCGTCTCCTGCGGATGGAGCGCATTCATCTGGGAAGCGGAAGGGCTGGCGGAAGCGCTCTTCCCACGGCCGGAGCTGGCCTTCCTGCGGGGCCTAGGTGCCACGCGCGGCGAGGCTGAGCTCAGGGCATGAGCCCTTGCTTGGGTGACTGTCTCACCAGGGATGGAAAAGGCAGAAGGTGCCTTGCAGAGTCGCAGCCAGGGAGCAGCAAAGGAGGGGGAAGGACTCATGCCACCCCCACCGGGCACTTGGTGGCTGGGCAGGGAGTGGCCCTGAGGGTAGTGTGGCCGTGGACCACGAGAGTGAGGTGTTGGTGACACCTTGGGGCTCTGGGGACGTTTCTGGTTGTGGGGTGGGGAAGGCAGGTACCACGCTCCAGGGACAGCAGGGGTAAGCAAGTTGAGACACCCTGAGTCTGAAGCATCCGGGGGCCCCTGCCTAGTGTTCAGATGGCATTTCGAGGTGCATGTGCAGGGCCAGGGCAGCATCCTGCAGGAGGGGAAGAGTGAGGCTCTCCACTGTGGTGGGGGTACAGGTACTGGGGCAAGGAGTGGGACGGTCATCCAGGGATGGCCTCCCAGGTGGCAGGGCAGGATGGGGGGGGCAGGGCTGGTGCAAACTGACCTGACGGCTCAGGTCTGAAGGGAGGACGGCAGGGGCCCAGGGCAGGGAGGAGGGCAGGGGCCCAGGGCGGGGAGGAGGTTGCCTTTCAAGGGTGTGCAGGGGCAGGCGTGGGCCCTGGTGCAGAGTGGGGCCCTACTGCAGAGAAGAGCGTCCTGCCCCATCAGAGCACGCGAGGGCGAGGGGCAGGCTGCCAGCCCAAGAGCAGCAGGGCCCGTGGCACTGGCATTGGTGGACTGTGGGTTGGGGGGCTGGCAGGAGGAATCATCACAGGATGGGGTCTGCAGGCCCATGGGGGGGTCTCCAGGGACACCATTCTCGGGGGCACAGGGAGCTGTTGCGGGGCAGGCCTCGTCCTGGGGGCTGTGTCCAGGGCCCGGGACAGTGGGCCCGGGACAGTGGGCCCCTCATCACTGCCTTTCACTGCAGTCTCCCTGTCACCTAGAGGACTGTCTGGGGCCTTGAGAAGCTCTGGGCCGGGAAGATGGCGCAGAGTGAACCTGGGGGCTAGCGGGGACGGCACCCTCTGCGGCCAGGGAGCAGCCGAGGGCGGGCGGCAGGCTTGTGTTCAGTGCCCTCTGCACAGCTGTGGGGACGGGGTGTGGAGCCACTGCCAGTGCAGAGGGGGCAAGTGCCTGAGGGCGCTGGGCTCCGCCACAGCTCTGCCCAACGGGCCAGCTGCTGGGAAAGGTGCCTGGACCGTGGCACTCTCTCCCCGAGGCGAGCACCGGCCTGGCTCATGCGCATTGCAGAATATGATGAGGGAGGGTGAAGAGCACCCTTGATCTAGCGGCACCCACAGCTGCCTTGACGGTGACCCTGAGGAGACAGCAGCCAGGTGACATCCAGCACACTGTAGCCCTGGGGCTCACCTTTCCCCGGCCACCTCTGGGAAGGCTTGTGCGTCCCAGGAAACAACGAGAGCGGGCAGTTCTCTGCTTTACATCACAGCAGAACACGAACAGCAGCAACAGAACAGCATGAAATAGCCCCTGGTTCCTCAACCTCCTCCCTGGAAGAGAGAACGAAAGCAAACTCGGACTGCAGAGTGCTGGGGAAGGCAGAGGAGCTTCAAGGAGCCACCTGGAGGTTCGCTGTCCCTGCCGGGGATCGCACGGGTGCTCCACTCTCCAGTGTCCACGGATGAGGGGAAATACCAGGTTTGGAAGCTAAGCGCCTCTGGTCCCTGACTTCGGCTCGGCGGGAGGCCTCCTGTCCGCTGCCTGGTGCACCGTATCTGTGCTTTGCTTGCTCTGTGGTGAGAACGCAGCGAGCGCACCTCCCCCTGTAGAAACGGCAGGACCCGCGTTGCTCGGGACAAGGTGCATCCCCAGGCAGGGTGCACAGGCGAGAAACACACACCCTCACCGTGCAAGCCGGACAAGAGCTCCCGCCCGCCCACAGCAGCGACGGAAGTCCTGAGCACGGGCAAACGGCCCTGCTCCCTGATGCTTGGCTCTCCGCACAGCCTCCGTGGAGTGCAGTGTTACTCGCTCAGTTCCCCGCCCCGCTTCTTTAAAATTTGTGGCTTCTTCAGTTTCGCTCAGATTTTGAAAACACATTGTTTTGATGCCAAGATTAACAAACAGGGCTCTTTATCATGTTGGAATTGGCCCAATGATTCACAGATTTAAAAAAAAACAAAGCCAGCAAGTTGGAAAAATTTGCACATTCTGTTAGCGCTGGTCCCGACCTGAGCCAGGCTCCTCCCATTGCCCTTCCCGGGAGCTGAGGGAATCAACAAAAACAAGGCGGAAGCGCCCTGTCCTGCGTGCGTGTGAGTGCGTGTGTGTGTGAGTGCGTGTGAGTGTGTGTGTGTGTATGTGTGAGTGTGTGTGTGTCCTCTGTGAGACAGCTGCCTCTTTTCTCTGTAAACAGTCATCTGAGCCCAGCCACCGCCCTCCCACTACGCTGACCAGAGCAAGGTGGACATGGGGCTGACTGCCGAGCTGCTGAGGCCCCAGTGACCTGGATCAAAAGGACGTGTTGTGCCAAGTGGGGTCCTCGTGGGGGTTGGGAAGCAGGGCTGAGCTCCAGGACTGTGTGGGCAGAAGCCAGCAGGCACGGTGTCTGGGGTCCTCGGCAGGAGGGTCAGGCAGTGGGTGTGGGCCTAGGTGAGCACCAAGAGGAAAGACAGAGGCCCCTGGAAGTGGGGAGCCCTGGGGGGGAGGTGGAGACACTCCCAGGCTGCAGGAGCAGGTGCGCCTCGGGCGCTGCTCGAACCCAGGGTACATGCCATTTTCTGATGGTGACAAAACACCTGGGGCCGTGTAACCAATCAAGGTCAGGTTTGCGTAGCTCACAGCCCCGCCTTGGCACCTGCCAGGCACCTGGAGAGGCCTCTCTCTGGCCAGGATGGACACTCAGAGCCTGCGGTGAGACTCGGCCAACATGCAAGCCAGGGCCCCTCCTTACCTGCTCAGAAAGCAACTTAAAGCCCTGCCCTCAGGACCTCGTCTCCCCCGACGCTTCTCCTCCAGACAGTAGCACACATTTGAGGACCGCGTTTCCAGCATGTGCACTTTTAGGGACACACGCAGACCATAGTCATGGCTTTGTCCAGGCATCCCGTAAGGGCTGTTGGGCAACACCTCCATCCCAGCCGCCCCTGAGGGGAGCAGTGTGCAGGTGGCCCTGGTCAGGCTTCCGTCCGCTCTGTGTACTTCTTGCTGTCTGCCCAGGCTCTCTGGCCCCTCGCTCGTCAAGATGTCTTGCATCCCTCTGGCCACACCCTCGTGACAGTGTGAGGGGCTCACATCCTGGAGCAATCCCACCCACAGGCAGGAGCAGGGAGATGAGAGTGCCTCTTCCCTGGCCCTGTGGGTGCGCTCAACACGACTGACCCACTGTCCAGGGCTGACTAGCTCTGCAAGGCGGCCTTGGGCCACCCCCTCCTGCTCCTGTCATGTGCCCAGCCCAGTTCCCCTATTCCCTGGAAACTTTACAACATAAGCTATCGACACAAAAATTTTACCTCAGATTCTGTCTTGAGGGAGAAATCAAGAGGATTTCAAACCTCCACTTCCAGGAACGTGGCAAACGAAGTTGTTGCAGTGAATTCCTGCTGAAAATACATGAAAAGTTTAGATCTTCTTAAAAGCTATGAAGAACAACAAGATAGTAAGAAAAAAATAATTGGGCATGATGGCACAGCCTGTCATCTGAGCACTCTGGGAGGCTGAGGCAAGAATACTGTAAGTTTGAACCTAGTCTAGGCCACCTAGTGATTTAGTGAGACCCAGTCTCAGAATAAAAAATAAAATAGAGCGGGGCCTGTAGCTTAGACCCTGGGTTCCAACCTCAGTATCACATTTAAAAAAAAAAAAAAAAAAGAAATCACTTGACTAAAATATAAAGAAAAATGGGCTCCAGATAAAAAACAAAGTATGGGGGCTGGGGATTTAGCTCAGCAGCACAGCGCCTGCCTGGCAAGTGTGAGGTCGTGAGTTAGATTCCTGGTACTGGAAAAAAAAACAAAACAAACAAACAAACTGACAAACAAAAAAGGTATGTAAGTTGCTAGTGCCCTAGAGGATCTGAAAATTGGAGCAGAGGTGCTAAAGTAGCTTTGAGCATCACAGGTTGCAAAGACCTCTCCAGATGGGGGATCTACTAGGAAGCTCTCTCCATGTTGATCTGAGACCACCCAAATGGCCCACCATGCTCCCCATACCATGGATAGGATACTTTAAGGGAAAGGGCCTTGGTTCTGAGCATAATACAGAGAAAAAGTCACTTGTAAATACACTAGGTGATTTCATTTATATCTGTATCCTAGATTTATATCTTTTGTGTGGTCAAACCAAAGGTAGCATTCTTTATTAAAAAATTTCAAATAACTCACAATTTGACATATATAATGAAAACAGAACAAACAAACCAAAAACTAAAACAACACATTTAAGTCCCAGTGCACCAACAATTACAGTAAATGTAAATGGTCAAAATCCACCAATTAAAAGACAGGCTAGATGTCTTAAAAATGACAATGTAGCTATCTTAAACATATGCACCAAACAACACACCACGAACAAAACATAGCAAGCAGAAACCATAGAATCAAAAGGAGAAATAGACAAATCCATGATTAGAGCTGGAGAGTTCAGGCCTCAATCTCAACAAGTGATAGAACAGTTAGAGAAAAAAAATCAGGAATGTAGAAGCATTCAAAACACCATCAGCCAATAAGATCTGATCAATTTTGGAATGGTCCAACCAAGAACAGCAGAATAAGCATTTTTATAAAGTGCCAAAAGAATAGGAATGGATGAAGTAAAAAACAAAAACAATAGAGAAAAAGCAGTGAGACAAAGGAGTGGTATTTTTAAAAGATCAATAAAATTGACAAGCCTTTAATAAAATTGATGGAGAGAAGGAAAAGGCAAAAATTACCAATATTAGTAATAAAATGGAATACAACAGTAGACCCTACAGCCAAAAAAAAAAGATTTTAAGAGAATACTATAAACATCTGCACATAAACTTGTCAACTTGGATGAAATGGACCAGTTCCAGAAATAAAACTAACAACTGTAATTCACCCAAGATAGCTTCTACATATTAAGAAAATTGGATTCACAATTTTAAAACTCAAAAAAGAAAGAAACCTTGATACACAGACACTGTCACCAAAAATTCTATTAAATGTTTAAATAGTAATTAACACTGATTCTATACAATCTCTTTTAGAAAATAGAATAGGAAGAAGCTATTCATTCTTATGGAGCTAGCATTACCATGATACTAAAACCAGAGGGAAAAGTACAAAAAAACCCCTGTGGTATAGAAAACATTTTTCATAGATGCAGAAAACCTTAACAAAACACTGGCAATAAAACTGACCTATTTATAAAAAGAAGTATACACTATGAACAAATGGGCTCTATTCCAGGGGTACAGGGCTGGTTCAAGATTTGAAATTAATTACTAGTATCCATTATTTTAAAAGGCTAACAAAAAATCAAGTGCCCTATCAATTGGTAATCCACCAAAACTGAAAATATTCAACACCCATTTAAGGTAAAAAATAAAGCTCTTAGAAAAATAGGAGTAAAGGGAAACTTTCTCAGCTTGATACAAAGCACCTTCAAAAACCCCAACATCCACCACTGTCCTTGATTGTGCAAGACTGAGCAGTTTGTCCCAAAGACTGTCAAGGAAGCAAGGGTGTCCACTGCCATTACAGTTACTTAATACATCGCTCCACCAGTGCAGTAAGTCAAGAAAAGTAAATAAATAACATGCACACATACTGGAAAGGAAGAAATAAACTCCCTACTTTCAGATGACATGGTCATCTAGATAAATAATCACAAGCAGCCATTAAAAATCTTTCTGCAACTCAGTTCAGCAAGTTCCCACAGAGAACGTAAATATAAAAAAAAAATTGTATTTCCATGTACTAGCAATGAATACCTGGACAATGAAATTAAAAAACAATACTATTTCCAATAGCACAAACAAATTCTCAGATACACATTTATGGGCATGCTGTATACTGAAAGCTATGCAGTGCAGATGAAAGTGATTAGAAGAGATCTAAATAAATGGACTGACATACCATGTTCATGGACTGAGACACTGGACAGAGGAAAGCTGTCAGTTCTTCCCAAATTAATTTATAGGCTTAATGCAATTGTACTAAAAACTCCAGCAAGTTTTGGTTGTAGATATAGACAAAAGAATTCTAAAATTCATATGGGAAGCAACCAAAAGCTAAAACAATTTTCAACATAAGGATAAAGTGTAAGAAATCAGCACACCCAATTTTACAGCTTCCTGTATGACCATAGCAATGGAGACTACATGATATTGGCAAAGGGACTGTCACATAGATCAATGAAACAGAATCCAGAACCCAGGAAGAGACTCACATAAAATATGCCCAACTGATCTTTGATAAAGGCGCAAAAGCATTTCAACCTCTCAGTATATGGTGCTGGGCCAATTGGACATCAAAAGGCAAGACATAACCACAACCTAAGCCTCACAGCTTATAAAACATTAACTCAAAATAGATCAGAGACTTCATGTAAAACCTCAAACTATAAACTAGGAAAAAAACAAAAAACAGAAGAATCTTTGCATCTAGAGATAGGCAGAGTTCTGAGAGTTGACACCAAAACTATGATGTATAAAAGGAAAAATTTCTAAATTGGACTTCATCAAAACTTGAAAAACTTTTGCTCAATAGATGACTCTAGGGTGTGGGGATATAGCTCAGGGGCCCAGTACTGGCCCGGCAAGCACAAGGTCTGAATTCAATTCCTGGTACCCCCCAAAAAAACCACCCTAAAATAAATAAATAAACAAATAAACTGGTAAGAGAATGAAAAAACAAATTACAGACTGGAAAACAAAGGCAGGTAATGTATCTGACAAAAGACTCAGATCTAGAATATACAAAGAACTCTCAAAGTTGAATAGTTAAAAAAATAAAACAGTACAGCTGGGTGAGGTGGTGCAAGCCTGTAATCCTAGCACTCTGGGAAGCTGAGGTAGGAGCATCACAAGTTTGAATTCTGCCTGGGGAACTTAGCAAGATCCTGTCTCAAAATAAAATCATAAATGGCTAGGTATATAGCATAGTGCAAGGGTCCTGTACATACATGCACACACATACCCCCCCACACATGTATACATGCATACATACATAGAGAAATTCAATAGAGGATGGGCAAAAGTGTGAATAAACATTCACAGGAAAGGATCTAGAGACTGCAGTGAAGCAGATGGGAATATATTCATCGCACCATTAGCCAGTAGGGAAACGCAAATTCAAATGAGAACGAGGTACCACTCCACACCGATGGCTTTACGAATAGTGATGACTCCAGATGCTGGTGGGGATGTGGAGGAACTGCTTGTTCACACATTTCTGGTAGAAATAGAAAATAATACAGCCATCTTGAAAATACTAAACATGCAACTGCTTCATGAGCCAAAATTTCACTTGGGAGCATACCCCAGAGAAGTAAAAATTTTATGATCATTTGAAAATCTTCACCCAAATGTTCATAGTAGCTTTATTTGTAATGCCAAAAATTTGGAACAACTGATATTTTCTTCAAAGGATGAAGAATAAAACCAGCTGTGGAATACTACTACGCCATGAATAAGAATATCTATCACTAGCAACCTACATGAATCTCGTAGAGTTACAGTGGCTGAATGCAGCCAATCCCAAAAGATAGCATGTTGCAGATATAGAATACTCTGGAAGTGCAGAAATTCTGGAAATGCAGAAGAGATTCTCCATCAGGGATCAGAGCAGGGAAGGGAAGTGGGTGTGGTTTTCAAAGGCAGCACAGAGGCCCCGGGGACGCCAAGCTGTTGAGAGGTGGAGGGTGAGACGCTCATGCTCTGATGTGAGGTTCCCTCTGCTTTGTGAGCTGCAGCCACTGCAGCTGCAGAATGGGGCGAAGGGTCCACGATTGCCCTGGGCCATCTCTCACTGCTGCCTGTAAGTCCACAGTGGTCTCAGAGTAGAAGATTTAATGCAAAACAAGCAAAGTTATAAAAACAAAATTTGATGAGGAGGAGGGTGCTGCCGTGGTGAGGAGGTTGCTCCGCCCCCTTCGAGGCTGTAGAAGGACAGGGACTGACCCGGCACCGGGTTTTAAGGGTGACTCTGCCTTTGTAAGGGGTGTGACTGCACCCAGGGTTCCTGGGCCCCCTCTCCGTGGGTGCGAGAGACCTCACAGTTTAAAGAGCTTTGACAACAATCATCCAACCTTCTCCCATGGTGGAGCCCAGGTCGAGCCTCTGTGCTTGTCAACGTCCTGAGCAAGGGCTCTTCCGGGCTGCGCTGTGAGACCCAAGAGGAAGAGGAGCAGAGCCTGTGCGTGCTTCAGTCTCACCCCGCTGCTGGAAGGTCTGCCGCTGGTTCCCAGGTGCCCGTGGGTGGTCCAGGCCTAGCATGGTGCTCTGCGTGCATGTCTGCTCCCTAGGTGCTGTGGGTGTAGAGAGGAGGCCAGTCCATCTTGGTGCCGCTTACCAGCCGGCACTGCTAGCCTGGGTGGAGGGGCACCATGCGCAGGAAAGCTCCCTGCACTCGCACCGCCCCAGCTTTGACTGATTCAGCTCCCATGGGTGCTCTGGGGTGGTGATCGTAGGGAGAAAGCAATTTCTGCCTGAACAGCAAGCTGTCTCTTATGTGCACGCAAACTGTCCCACAGGGAATGGGGCTGGACACGGACCTCCTGTGCAGATGTAATCCGTCTCGTGCCAGACACACAGAAGGTGTGGGCTCCCTGCACACCACAGAGCACCCTGCGGCGTGGGCTCCGTTGCCTGCCCGGGCGTCCTTTGCAGGAGAGTAATGCGCTGTCCCCAGCTCAGGGCCCAGAATGAGGGCCAGGCTCTCTCCTCAAATCACCGCTACCAAAGGAGCCCAAGCTGTGGGTCCTTGGTGGCCCCTGGTGGCCGTCAGCTCAGTGGTCTAGAGTTCAGTCACAGCAGCAAGCCTAAGCACTGGTCACTTGCGGAGAAACTCTGCAGCTGGGGCTCCTCCGTGCCCCGCTGTCCGTTTCCAAGCTGCGATGGACTGCCTTCTGCCTCACGCACCCTCCCCGGCATGTGACCTGGCGAGCAACACTCTCCTCCTCCACCGCCACCCAAGCCGTTAGGCAAAAGCGGGTCCAGGGGAATGAAGCGACGTGGGTTCAGGATGGCGCTGTTGTCCCAGGAATCTGAGCCCAGCAGCAGGGCGTGATCCCGTGGGGAGGCGCCCTGCCACTCTGCCGGAGAATACACGCTCGGCACGGCGCAAGTGTGCACCCGCAGACACATTAACCAGAGGTCCGTCCTTATCATCCCGACCTCAGCCAGCACCGCCCCTCCGGGGCGATTCCCACCGCGGGCGGACGGGGATGCTTTCCGAGGGCTGGGAGCGTTTTCGTCAGCTGGGTTCCTTCCAGCATGAGTCATCGCCCGCCTCTTCTCCTTAGTGCTCGGGGAGTTGCTTCACTCTGGTGAAGTCCAGAGAAATTAATCAAAGAATATCTTATACCTGAAGCTCAGAGGGAACCGCCATCCCGCCAGTCCCCCGGCGCTGGCGCTGGGGCCCTCCTGCCTTCCTCCTCTTAGTTGGTCTTTTAAAGGTTGATTTTACAATTTCTCACACGCTCGGCTGGCGCCTTCCTCCCTGCATCTGGCACTTTCCTCTTCCGCATTTGTTTTCTGGAAGTTTTTCTACTTGTTTTTCCAACTATGGCAATTTCTCAATCCACTACATACCATCCAGCTCCATAAAACGGTTCTCAGGGAACCCAGGGCCCCAGAAGGCTTGGCCAAATGCCTCTCTTTGGACGTGGCCCCCGTGTCCGCACACTCCCTGGGCTGCCCCGGTACACGGCCACCTGGGACACAAAGCAGCGGAAGTTGCATCCGGCCACTGCCTGGACGCCCACCCCCGGGGCCTCCAGGGGTCCTCCAGCCCCCCCCGCTGGGTCGCAGCCCACCCGGGGGTGTTCCTTGTGAGGCATTCTTTAGTCCCAACTGGCCCCGTTTCACTTGAGAGGCCAAATGCAAGCTCGGACAGTGGCCAGACAGACCACACGTGGGACAGCACTTAGACTCGAGGTGCAGCCCCCAGGCCTGGAGGCGGCCTGCTGAGTCAGAGTCCAGAAAGCTGAGCAGAGCTTCTGCAGCGAAGGCCCCCAAACAGATCGATAACTGCCAGTGTCTTTAACTTTCGCCCCCACTTCCAACTGAGAACCAGCCAGAGAACAGCAGGATGTCCCTGAGCAGCTGCGCAGGAGGCCCCGTCCAGGCTGCCCTGAGCTCCCCACCCCTCCTGTCTCTGAGTCCTGCCACGTGCAAGTGACCGTGGTGACGCCCACACGGCCAGTGGGTCTTCCTGTCTTCCTGCACGCACGCCTCACTTCGCCAGCAGCCCATTTCTTCTGGTGCGCAGGGCTCCTGGCACTCGGGGCCACCCGTGGTGCCTGCTCCTTCTCAAGACGTTCACCCGGAGTCCCAAGGCGTCACCCGTGTCCCTGTGCCCGGGCACCTGCGGGCCAAGTGCTAACGCTTGTGGAGATCATCTATGGCTTTGTAGGAGACCTCATTTAGGGATGGGGGGTCAGAAGGTGAGAACCCAGGGCCAGGCTGCTTGGGCATCCTGCAGGCCACCCTGGCTAAGCCCCCGCCAGCAGGTGCGGCTGTGCGCCCTGCGCTTCATCTAGTGCTGCTGCTGCACGACCCCTCCGCTGCCCTGGCCCCTCCCTGCCCCTGCCCAGATGCCTGTCCCTGGACGCCCACTCTGAGCTCCAGAGCCTCTGCCAGGGACAGAGTCCCTGCGCCCTTTGATCTGAGCACAGGGCCTGTGTGGAAGCCTGTTTCCTCCAGCTGGACTCACCCTGCAGGCCCAGATCACCTTGTCCACCCATCCGTGCATCCTCAGCCCCAGCAGACCCAGACCCAAGGGCGTCCCTGCCTGGGGTAGAACCACAGGAACTGACTGGTGTGGCCAGGAGCAACATCACAACCATAGCGCAACCTGGGCTGCAAAGATGCGTGGTGTGACCGCAACGTACGGTGGATATTTAAGTAAAATAATTTATTACAGGAAAAGGCACATTGCCATGGATCCCCTCAAAATCTTCCCTGTCACTTAGAACACATTTGTGACATTGTTCTTGCCGCCTTCTGACGTGGAAGAAGTCCTGGAAGTCCTCTTTCCTGGGTGACTTTACAAGGTGTGATGATACAAACACAGTGAGTGTTGCTGCTGAGAGGCACCGAGTGGAAAGGCAGGACCATGGAAACAGGACGCCGTGTCCTCATCACCCTACTCACCTGACCTGGAACTGGGCAACTTCTGGCTCTTCCCCAGAGTCAAACTGACCACGCAAGGGGAAGGTTTCGAACTGATTCAGGGATGGGGCAGCCGGGACAGCGCAACTAAAGACCCTCAGGAAAGAGGACTCCAGAGCTGCTGCAGAAGGTGGCAGCGACAGCGGGATGTGTGTTCCCAGCAAGTGGGGAGATTTTGAGGGCAGTTTATAGCAATGTGTCTTTTACAGTGATGAAGCTTTTAAAACTTAAACATTCACTGTATTTGTCAGTTGTCCCTCATTCGTCATCTGGTGAGGCGTCAGGAAGGAGCACACCGGAAGGAACAGAGGCGTCCTCACCGAGGCGGAGAGCAGGACAGGGCAAGGAGGAAGGGAGGCGTCCTGGGCTCCTTCCACTCAGGCTCTGGGGAGACAGACCCGTGTGCCTTCATTTCCACCCCGTCTGGCTAATTTACACCAAGGGCTTAGAAAAGATTAAGCTTTGCGGTGTCTTGAAGCCTGCCTGCTTTGGGCCGGATATGCCCGCACCACCCTGGGTGAGCACAGGGTTTGTCCCAACCAGATTCCTTCTGACGGTGACGGAGTTTTAAGGACGTCACGGGGACCAGAAGCCTGGAGTGAAATCCTGGTTGCTGATGAAAAGGTGAGCTGCCTGCTGTGAAGTTAAACCCACTGTGGGGACCATTCAGAGCAACGAACACACTTTATTCTGAAAAGTGAGACCCCATGGTGACATCAGCATCAGCAGCCGTGCGGAAGGAGCGGGAAGGCCGCCCGTGTCCTGAAAGTGCCCCGATGTCAGGCAGGAGCAGACCTGGCCTCCAGAGTGAGCCAGGTGCACCAGGGGGCACAGGGGGGAACAGTGCCCATGCCGACGGCGGCCGGAGTGCGGGCTTCGGTGGCCCGGATATGGGTCAGGGGTGGCGTCCCTAGGGGAGCGTGCCAATGGGAGGTGCTTGGTGGCCCGGTGTGCTGGGGTGTCACTCAGAAGCTTGGTGGCTGTCCATCCCCACAGCCCAAGGGGACACGCGGGTCCACTGTGGCGGACTTGAGCGTCAGTGTCCCCGGGGAGACGGAACCGATGGACGGGATGCAGACGCAGGTGAGGGGCGCACCAGGGAGCTGGCGACAGAACTGTGGGGGCCACGCAGCCCCCCGCAGGTGGAGGTCCTGGGGGCTTCAGGGGCAGGAGTGAGAGGGAGGGCCCTGCAGGCCCCTGGGGTTCGAGACACTTGTTAGGCGGTGGCGAGACCTAGCAAAAGCTGACGCAGCATGGGAAACACCCTGGGCAAGCGTTTTGCATAATTTTTTCTTCTAGGGATGTTTGTCATTTAACGAGACAGTGAAAACCTACTTTTCACAGCATATCATCAGTTTTCAATTTCAGTCAATCCTCACCTTACTCACTTTGGAAAATAGTTTAGAAGAGTTTCTACCTCATCTTAACAAAAAGATAAAAGAATATTCCAGCTATTGGGTCAGTTAGTTTGGGCACTGTGTCATTTTCTTTTAATATATGCCCAGAAATACCACGAATGTGATTCGTAAGCAAAATGTTGCTTTTTTGTGCTTCACAATGACTGATGTTTATACATCGTCCAGCCCAAGTCCGGAGGTGTCAGAGGCCGAAGCCGATACGGTGACGCTCAGCTGAGGTCGGAAGCCCGCTGGAGGACTCACAAGGCCCCAGGGTGAGTCCCAGAGTCCAAAGTGCCGGGCACCTGAGCCAGATGTCAGAGGTCCAGAGAGACCTCAGTGCCCCTGGGGGGGACGTGCCACCTGTGTCCCTGAATGCCAGTCCTTTGGTCCCTCCTGGAAGCGCCCTCTACTGGCTGCCTTAAAATCACTCATCACACATGCAAAAGAGGAGGGAGGTGGGTGAGGCTGGAAAACCCTCTGGAGGAGGCTCCGAGCTTGGCCATGGGACTGCACCCTTCCCAGGGCGCCGGAGTCACTGAGGAGCTTTGAGTGGGTGGCCTCCACAGCAGGTTGGGTGGGAGGGTCCATTTCGGAGTGGGTCCAGAGCAGCTGGGATGTCCTGTCTCCTTCCACGTTATGGAGATGGCGGGAGACACCTGCTCCGGGCGGCCGGTAAGTGTTGCAGTGAGGAGCAGAATGTGCCCGGCCCACACCATGACAAGGGAACCCGCGGCCCTAGAAAACGCCCTGGGCTGGGTATGGTGGCCCACGCCTGGAATTCCAGCATTCTGGGAAGCTGAGGCAGGAAGATAGCAAGTTTGAGCTCAGCCTGGGCTAGATAGTGATGTAGTGAGACACTACCTCAAAATAAAAAGCGCAGGGGATGCCGCTCAGTGCGAAGGCCCTAGGTTCAATCCCCAGTACCGGGTGGGGCTGGGGCTTCCACTGAGACCCAGGCAATGGGAGGGGGTGAGAGGACAGATTTTCAGGCCGGGCTCTGTCACTTCCTGGCCGGGCTGTCCCGGGGCCAAACCCGGCCTCAGTTTCCCTATCAAGATGTGGAAACAATGACAGCAGCCCCGTTTCACTTGCAGCTGCTGAGGGCACGCCCAGGCCTCCGGGAGGCTCTGACGGGACCTGCAGGGCCGCATGGGGACGCCGTCGCCCGGCTACAGGTGTCCCTGGGCCTGGATGCCTTGTCTCCCCACCAAAGCGCCTTCCACCTACGTCACCTTTCACGCAAAGCCAGCAGAGCTCGGCTGCCAGGGGGCCCCTCTCCCTGGTTTCCCCGGCAGCATTTGCCCAGGGGCAGCCTCAGTGCGTTCCCAGAACAAGAGCCCCTCACCAAGAGTGGGTCAAAATCTGGGTTCTTCCGAACCCTGCTGAGCGGGGAACAGCAGAGACAGGGCCCCCCCAGAGCTCAGGGCGGCCAGCTTGGAACCCCCTCCCCTGCCTCGCCCTCTGGCGCCCCCACCAGGCCCCCCCTGCGCCCCCTCCGTGGGCGGGTGTCCGGGTCATCCTGACTGCGCTGTCCCTGTGACAGGTTCTAACGCTGACCTGCTGTCCCACGAGCCGACTTTCTCATCGGCCCTCGGCTGCCCTTATCTCTCCTCTAGGGTTTTCTCTCCAGGCGACCTCTTCGCCCACGAGTTCAGACGCCTTCACTCCTTCCTCCCCAGTCGCCCGAGCCCCACCTCTTGTGGCTGCCATCTCGCCCCGGCCGCGGCCCCGGCGGCTGCGCTAAGTGGAAGCAGCGAGACAGACATCCTGGCCCCGCTCCTGATCATAAAGAGCGCACGCTCTGTTTTCTTTCTATGAAGTCTGTTAGCTATATATTTTTAGTAGATGTAATTTATTGAGTTGAAAAGTTCTTCGCTATTCCTAGTTTTCTGGGAGTCTCTTTAAAAATCTTACATACAGGCTGTGTGTGCCAAAGGCTGCCTCAGCATCGCCCGGGCTGGGACTCCTGCGCGCCTCGCCCTGTGCTGTCTCCCTCTGTCCTGCGGAGTGGGGAGGGGTCCGCGTGACCAGAGGACCCGCCAGCCTGTGCGCCCTCAACCCAGGACGGGGCCAGCCAGGGCGCACCTGTCAGACTGCTGCGAGCAGCGTGCTCACGCCAGGTCTGCGGGCACAGGGAGGCTGCAGAGGAAGGGAGGTCTCTAAGGCGTCCCCGGGCCGGCCGGCCGGGGCAGACACTGTCACGGGCAGGGTGGGGTCTTGGTTCTTTAGATCCTGGCTCAAATCCAGGCAGGACGGAGACTTCGCTTCTCAGTGAGGAAAAATGACTCAAAGCACAGGGCTCAGACCAAAAGGGATTTGCCTGAAGCCTGCCTGAGCCCAGATAGCTATTCTCCCACTTTACAGATAAAAGCATCCATCCACGGCACCCACCGGGGCGGGGAAATGCCCCAGTGCCCCTCCCCAAAGAAGTCTGCTGCGATCATTGCCCAGAGGACAAAAAATTCCGTGCAGGGCAGGTGGGGCAGGAATGTGTAGAAGAGGGGGCCTGCGAGGAAGAGTCGGCGATAGCCCTTCACTCAGTCTCTCAGAACGCGAGGTTAGGGAGAGGGACTCCGCGGAGTGGAGGCAAGGCCTCCCTTAGGAGCATGGATACTAAGAATGCCTCTTTTCTTCTGTACTTGGGCAGCAGCGGAAAGTTGGCTGACCCCAGAAGAGGGAAAGCGCGGCGTTTCTGACCAGCGCAGAGCGTAGATGAGGTGCTGTGGATCTACACGCGCAGACAGCACACCTCCCGGGGAGACCAAGTCGTTCCACACACAGCCACAGAGAGGACAGTGTCCCCGCTCCTGGGGGGCAGGTTGTTCTGGCCAGTGGGGTGGCATGGGCCCTACTCGAGCAATCCCAGCAGCCTCGCCCAACCCTCGTGGCGCTGGGGCTCCTGCCTGGGATGATGCGCTCCCTGCAGCAGCCTCCTGCAGCCTGATCCCAGGATGGAAGCCACGGGTAGCGCTAGACCCAGCCAGCACAGAGAAAGGAGGGAGCGAGCCCTGGGCCCTGAGGCTTTGGGGCTGTTTGTCACGTGGCACTATAGCCTAGCAAAAGCTGACTAAGGCAACGCTGGAAGCACCCAGGGGTAAATGTTGTACACAACTTTTTTCCAGGAGTGCTTGTTCTTTAAGGAAGTGGTTAAACCTATTTTTCACGACATGTCCTCAAAACTGCTCTTCCTCTTTTCAGTCAATCCTCATCTTGCTCATTTTGGAAAATAGTGCAAAAATTCCATCTGATATGAACAAAAATTTAGAAGAATATTCCAGCTGTCAGTTACCTTTGGCAACACTTCCTTTTCTCATTCAATGCCTAGAAATACTGTGAGTGCTATTTATATTCAAATATTTCTCATGTTAATAATGATCAGTATTTGTGAAACATCACTCTGATCATTAGTAACTAATGTTAACTACACTGGTTTTTAACTTTTGTACTCGTATATGTGTGCAGTGTGAAGGGATTTCATTACACACGGCGCGCCAGCATACACGCACGCCACACATCTTAATTTCTTTTCTTCCCCTCTGCTCTTCTCCCTCTCTCCTCCCTCCGTCTCTTTATCCCCTTCCCATGAGGAGAGATCTCCCGACTTCCTATTTTCTATCTTTTATTTTGCTCGTTGTTCACATTATAGGTTTGTGCATCTGATTTATTTCACTTAACATTATGATCTCCAAGTGCATCCATTTTCCTACAAACGCCTCAAGCTCACCGTCCCGTGGCAGAGTTGTGTTCCACTGCGAAATAGCTGGGTCAAGCAGAACTTCTAGCGCCAGTGTTTCCAGGAATCTCCACACTGATTTCCCCAGTGGTTGCACCAGTCTACGCTCCCACCAACAGTGGAGAAGGGTTATTTTTTCCACAGACCCACCAGCATTGGTTATTATTGGATTTTTTGATGATGGTCATTCTTTCTGGGGTGGGTGAGATGGAATCTCAGTGTTAGTTTAATCTGAAAGAAAGAAGTTTAAGTCTTAAATCTTTATATAACAGAAAACAAATTCTAAATTTCAGTATTTATAAGTATCTTTGTTACTAATAGGAAACAAAAGACCAATAGGGTGTTCATAAGATATTTCCAAATATACTCTGTTGAGATAAGCATCTGTAAGGAAATGGGGTGAGATGAGGAGTTTAAAAAAGGGAAAGGAGACCCTCAAGCTTCCTGCCAGTGAGAGCCAACTTGAGGCGGGTATGTATCCATTCCTTACAACGCTTCCACTCTCTCTTTTTTTTTTTGTACCAGGACTCAAACTCAGGACCTTGCACTTGCCAGGCAGGCGCTGTGCCCCTGAGCTATATCCCTGGCCCAGCACTTCCATTCTAATGAGTCAGGCTACAGCGTTACTTTTAAATCTACTATTTATCATACTCTGGAAATTACACACTTTGCAACTCTTTAACAGGATTACAATTTTTAGAAGTAAATTTAAAGTGAATGAGGAGTACAGAAGTTTTTCTAATTTTTGTCAGAGAGCCGTTTGAGGGCCACAGATCCAAGGTGTTCCTGTCGGCACCCAAGGGACTGACCCTGAGCCCTCCCAGGGACCCATCCGTGACCTCGACTCTGGCTTCAGCCCTGTGGACAGGCGAATGCACTGAGGGGCGGGAAGGAGCCTGTGGAGTTGCGGGCAGCCGGGAGGCTGGCTCTGCGCCCCCACCTAGCTGCCTCCCCTCTGCAGGAGCCCCGCCCTCCTTGCTCAGTGAGCAGAGCTGTGTAGAGCCTCGGGCCCTCCCCGTCTCCGAAGTCCGGCTGTGTGGGCCTTCCGGTCACGTGGGAGGCTCTCCCCTCCACTGGTTTGGGCAAAGCCGTCCCTGACTTGGTGTGAAGTCAGCCCTGCTCCCAGCAAGTCGAAGGGACTCCAGAGCCTTGTCAGTCTCACCTTCTCCCCAAACCCTTTGGGTCTCAGTCCAAATAGCGAGGAACCTACTGGTTAAGTTGGGGACGTATTTGCACTTTAATACGACTGTCCCGCCGGGGACAAGGCCCGCCCCTCCGCCGTCCTGTGTATCCCTCACCAGCGGCCAAGGCTGGAGGTTCTGCTCCCCGAGCTGCACGCATTTGTCTTTGGTTTCTCTTTTTCTCAGGGCTGGGTGCCCGGTAGGCGAAGCCGTCTACTGAGGAGCTACAACCCGTGCATTTTTATTACGTTTATTCTTGGCTTCTTTTTCCCAGTATTTAAGTTTCTTTATTGGCTTTTTCCTTTCTTGATTTATTAAATTAAATTAAGTAGGTGAGGTTTCTAATATCCAGTTGCCCTTGCCTTTCTGCAGTAGATGCTTTCTTCTGAGGCTGTCATAGTCCTTGAGGAGACAAACAGCTTGATTCATAAGGACTGTATCTAGTAGTCCTGGCTTTACCCTCGCAGTGATTTGGTCTTCTTTGTGCGTTATTTTGTCAGCTTTGAGAATTAAAGTTGTACACATTTATAAAACATATGGGCAAATGCTTAACCTTTTTCTATGCTTTTAGATCAAGTAAAACATGGGAATTTTGTGTCATATTAGTGTTTGAAAATGTTCACCCCCACACCATCTAGTGATCTTTGTTCAGACATAATATTTCTGCACTGTTTCAGTGTTTAATACTTTTAGTTCATTTAGATGTTTATTATTTCTTAAGTCAGGAAGCCCATTTGTACATTCCTTAAAAATCATCTTCATGGAGACTTAAAAGCTGTTAGCATATCATTATCCTTTATTATAACTTGATCTCTCCTTTATTATTAATCTTGCATATCTGGGTTTTATCTATATTAAATAGGTCTAGCTATTGATTTATAT
>NW_004955542.1:1901677-1934993 GCF_000276665.1 Chinchilla lanigera | reverse complement strand
TGCTTTCTTTTGTTGTTTGTGTGTGTGACTCTCTCTTTAGCTCAGTGTTTACTTTCTCTGCAGCGTTCACTATCTTCCTTGTTTGTGTGTAAGGTATTGAGGTCTGCTTGTTTTCCTGCATATGCACTTGTGATCTCAGGCCCTGGGGTGAGTTTCAGGGCTTACAGGGCCGTCTGCGGGTCATTTGCCCCTCACGCTGCCTTCCCCTGTGTCACACATGACTTGTTTCCGAACTCTTGGAGTAGCCGGTAAAAGAGCTTGTTCTTGACTGCCCTGGGAGAATCCACTGTTCCCTAAACTGAATGGCCAGAATGGCTTTCACACACCTGCAGTATTTTTTTCATGTCTGTCTACCTCACCAAACTTCAGAGCTCTAGAGGGAGTCTGAGCACGCTGTGCCTTGGATTCTTGGCCCAGTGGCCAGCACATGCGTCCTGCGTGACAGTGACCCTGGCTTAGTTCTGAGCAGGTGGTGGCAGCTGCGAACCTGTGTGGGTTCTCTTGTTCATCGCCACAGCGACGCTCAGAAGCCAGCGTCCCATGCTGGCTCGGCGGGCTCATTACCAGCAAGCAAGAAAGCTGGGCCCCTGCCCCAGGCCAGCGCTCGTGCAGGGCCGTGCCTGCCTGCAAGCTTCCTGAGTCGGCGGAGGTGTGCAGGTTGCTGCTTCACCATCCTGGTCATTTCACTGAGTCCTCCCAGCCTGGGGTGGACCGGGCACACTTGATCCATTTTCAGAAGGGCTTGAGAGAGGAGGACACAATGAAAGATCAGTATGCTCCTCTGTCCCCAACTGCAAGTGAGACAAGGGTCCTCCTGTCACCTGTGTTCCTCTGTCTCCCCTGCTTTCCCTTCCTGCCCTTAGGATCCAAGTGCACAGCTCTCCCTCAAAGACTGCCTGCTGAGCCCTCCCCGGCCCTGTGCAGCCTCTTGCCAGGGTGAGTGTGGGGGTGTATAGTCTGTTCAGCGTCCCAGCCACCCAGGGTGCCCCGTGTCTGAGCACGGACATACTGGTGTGCAGTGGCCAGGCCCCACTTCCCAAGGGACGCAGGGCAGCCTCTGCTCCTCAGGTGGCCCCAGGGGCTCGGGCCAACCAGGGTGGGCGAGCAGTGTGCAAATACGGACCGAAGCTGGGACCTGGGCCAGGAGCTCCTTGGGGACCCCAGTGTACCCCGTACACCCCTCCCTCGAGTGAGAGGCGGCCTCCCACCTCGGGCAGCTCCAAACCCAGCCTGGGCCAGGCCCCTGCCCTCCCACCCAGCCTTGCGTTCCCCACACCCAGAGCTGTGGCGAGCTCCCCCACGGAGCCTGACCTCTGCTTCAGTCAGAAGAGAGCTCAGAGCCTCTTCGGAAAGTGGTGAGGGCGGCAGAGTGAACCTGTCTGGAGTGAGGCACCGCCTTCTGGGCTCCGTCCCAGTTCCACACAGAACTCACCAGACCTTCGGACTCCCGAGACCAAAATGGGCCTGGACACCTTCCGGGCCGCTCCTCTGAAGGTTGCGTCCCCATATTTCTGAAGCAGTAAGAAGCGGAGCCCAGCCCATCCTGCCCCGGCTTGAATCTGGATTTTGCTAGAAACCCCGCATTTCCCAGGGTGGGTGCCGCACCTGTGCCACCTCCAGCCTCGATTTCCCTCTGGTCGATGTCCCATCCCCTTCCGGGACAACTGGAACAGCCAGAGGCTGCACTTATGAAACCCAGGCCCGATTTCAGACTCCCCGGCCCTCAGAGCAGCCTCGCTCAGGTCCGGGAGGTATCTTCCTAAACCCACTGACCTGCCCTCTGCCGTCCCATCCCAGGGACACCCAAACTGGAGTGGCTCAGGCCCCGCCCACAAACACTGCTGCTCTCTCCTGTGGTCTCCTGCCCCTCCCCTGCTCCCCTAGCAGGGCCAAGGTACACCCAAGGGTGACACCTCTGCCAAGAAGCCCTCCAGGGTTCCCTGCCAAGCCGCTTCCTGGCCACAGGTCTCCAGAGCCTGGCTCTGCCCCAGCCTCCTTGGGCACCTCCTGGGCTGTTCGGGCGACCTTGAGAACAGCAGGACGGAACTCTCGAACACCTCTCTGAAGAGCAGATTCCCTCTCCAGCAGGATCAGCATTGCAGCCCAACACACCCCAAGGTCCAAGGCCAGCAATGGAGACCTGAGGGGCAGGGTTGGGACAGGAGGAGGAGCTGCAGCCTGGCCAGTGCCGAGAGGAAGGGGTTTCCAAGCCCTCTTCTTGTCAGCTAAGGGGCTAGGCCTCGAAGGACCTGGGGCCTGGGACGGCTCATGGCCCCGGAGGAAAACACGAGGGGCTTTTCATCCTGACTCAGGGATGACCATCCTGATGAAGATTCTTATGCAGCAGACACGGGCTTGGAGTTGGAGCCTCCGGCCCCCGAGAGCGTCCACATGTGGGCAGGGGAGCGTCCCATTCCCAGTGTTCAACGAAAACATGAAAAATGGCAAGAAAGAAATTCCTAAATCTGGGGGCGCGGCCTTATTTCCGGGCGTTTCTCTGTAGATGCCCATGTGCACATTCAAGGACTGGCAGGGAGGCACATGCCCCCACGAACCCGCAAGAGCCCTTCCTTCATGACTGCGGCCTGTCCCTGACCCCGGGTGGCCGAGCTCAGGGCCCCTAGGGCGCCCCTGGAGGCTCCTTTGTCTCCCCAGTCTGGCACCCAGGCCTAGCTGTCAACCCCATCAGCACTAAAGCGCGACCATTTGACCTCCCGTCCTTCTCAAAACATCCCAGACAGCTCCCTGGGTAGAAGGCCGGTGGCACTAAACGGAGATTTATGTGACAGCTCAGGGGAAGGACAGGGCCACCTTGGGTTTGTTTAAAAGAGGAATCATAGAGCCTGGGCCCGACCAGCCACCTCTGCAGACCCCAGCCCCAGAGTGGAAGAGAGGCCAGCTCCATCAGCAGCCAACCGAGGACGTGTGGAGGTGGGCACCCCAGCCAGCCTGTCACCCCCACTTTGTTCTGGTCCTGGCTGGCCACCGGGTCTTTCCTTCTGGGGCAAGGTGCTCACAGGCGCAGAGTCGGGAGAGTCAAAAGGAGTCTCCAGGACCCAGGGGAGAGGGCACAGGGGGTGGGCTTGAAGTGACCCCCGAAGGCTCCCCCTCCGCCACCTCCCTTTCCTTCAGGTTTTGTGGGTTCCTGTGGCTCCCCCCTTCTCCCCCTGCTCGACCACACTAGGCTCGGGGTTCCTCTCAGCACACCACTCCCGTGTCCGGTGGTTCCAGTCCTCTACCCTGATTCCTTTGCTACCCTGCCTCCCACGGTGCCAGGACCAGCAGCGTGGCCCCAGGGGCCCCCAGGGAGATGCCCACCTGGAGCAGGGAGGAGGTGAGTGGGGTCCTCAACCTCAGGGACTGCACGGGCGGGAGGCTCAAGAGGGCCAGTTTGCCTCACCTCTGTGGCCCTTGTTGGCCGCCAGGGTCTCTGTCTCTGCTTTGTTGGACGGCTCTTAGCTGTCCTTCAGCGCTGGAAGGAGGACCGGCCTGCACCAGGTGTCCCTGCGGTCTCCTCGCCTGCGCCGCCTGGTGGCCATCATCTGCAAAGTCAGAACCCTGCAGGGCAGTGAGGGGTGACCCTGAGCTCGGTGGCGCAGGTCCCCAAAGTGTGGCAGCCCAGGAGCCCGTGGTCTGAGAGTGTGGCCAACCTCAGATGGGAAACAAGGGATGCCCTGCTCCCTGGCCCGGTCCCCACAGTCCAGGCGGCACTCCTGCCGTGGGGCCCCAGCCACCAGGAAGTTACCGGAAGGAGAGTGACCTTTGCCTCGTCTTTGCTCAGAAGTCTTCATCTGAATCGTCAGCCTCAGCAGTCATCCATGTGCTGTTACCTCACGTCCCCCTGCAACTGCATCCTGGAGCATGCAGCACCCCGAGAGCCCGGAGTGGATGAGGTGTCAGGTGTCACCCAGGACTGTGGGTCCTGGAGCTGGCGTGGGCTGAGGCCTCCTGAGGCTGTGCCTTCTGGGACGCCCGTGAGCACCGGCGCTGTGAACGTAGAAGTGGGAGCCACACCAGCACTTCCCTTCTGCTTTGACAGCCTGCTGCCACCGGGAAGATAGGTCGAGGAAGCCGGTCCACACAGCAGATGCATGAGCTCTGCCGCACACAAGAAGTGGGGTGTCCCGCTGGAAGGAAGGATGGAAGGCGGACACTGCCCCAAGGCCCAGGCCTGCCTGCTCCTACCGGGGGATGCCCTTCCTGTACCCCAGGGCTAGGCGGGGCTCACACACTGGAACCACACCCCAGGAGTGCTGAACCCCGCGTGGCCGTGTGGCAAGTCCCAGCCTGGTGTCCTCCAGCCCCAGTGGCCACTTAGCGTGGACACTGACCCTTCGGCTGGTTCCAAGGTTCCAGAGCACTCAGCCCAGGGCGCCAGTGAGAATCAGCTACACCAGATGAGCCATGCTGTCGTGAAAGGCTCTGATAGGGCCTGCAGCAAACAGAACTTCACCTTCGTCCTGCCCAGTTTTGGCACCCTACGTGACAGTGGGCACTTTTCATGGACAACACACCTAGTAGCTTCCTACTGAACGGGGAACCATGGAGCCAAGGTCACCAGCTCCCCCCAGAACTTCACTGGTTTTAGCTGAAGAAATTGCATGTCCCTGGCAAACCCAGACAGCTGCTCGCCCTACTCGGAACCTACTTTGAGAAAGTCGCTCTGAGAAGTTACTTCCAACGCACATTCCACACGATTCTCTCTTCCCTTTCTCAGAATCTTCAACAAAAGAAGTAAAACAACAGGAAATCAAATCAGGGCGAAAGCTGCTGGACTGCGGGGCTGAGCCCAGTCCTCACCCCAGGGGAGGGAGCGGCGGGGAGCAGGGGTGCTTGGGTGGTCACCTCCTGGTTGTCAGGAAGGGAGGGTCCCCGAGGGAGCTGCGGGCATTCATCAGAAGCCTCTGTGACCCTGTCCAGACTCTGAAAGATTCCTGGATCCCACAAAGGCCAAAATAATTCATGAAGGCTGTATTTCATCTGAGACTTCACAGTTATTTATTGGGAAAACATTTTCTCTAAGAGGAGGAGGGAAGAAAGCCTTACTCCTCCTCCTCCTCCTCTTCGTCTCCTGGCAGCTTGGCCAAGGGCCGCATTCCATCCGCCGAGTCCTGGCCACCTCCTGGCCCTCAGCTCTGTCCCCAGGTCACAGCACAAGGGGTCCTCTGGCCCCTCACAGCCTCTGCTGAGAGTGCCTCTGACCTCCACCAAGCCTAGCACATGGGGCTGTGGGGAAATATTTTTTTCTTTTAGACATGTTGACCTATTTTCTTAAACTTTCGGTTTGGGGCCCTCAGAGTGTAACAATAAGGCGAGGGAAATCTAATTTAAAAACACCAGACTTCTCCACCCTCACAGCCTTGGGCGAGCGGCGCAGCTCGAGTGCAGCCCTTCCAGAGGGACAGCCAGGTGCAAAGCAATCGCGCTCTTTGGTCAGGGGCAGGGTCGGGCCCCAGACTCACTTCCCTGCCTTCTCTGTAACTACAGCCTTCCGGTTGGTTCTAGTTTCCTGCAGTCTCTGCCCGAACAGCCTTTCCTGGGTCTGGATAATTTACGGGCGTGCGTCTCCAGCAAGGAGACCAGGACCAGCTTCCCAGGGCATCGCAGACGCATTGCGAGGAGGACTGCAAGCACTCCAAAGACACAGGTGTTATTTACTGCCATGGCGGGTGCGGGGGCTCCGTGCTGGTTTTGTTTGTGTTGCTCATTTGATGAATACAGATCTGTGAAAGGAAGAATAAGTGCAGGGCGTCCTAGGTGGAAAGGGCAGAGTGAGAACCTCCAAACATTTTCTCTGAATAAGCAACACAAACTCTGGCAAAAAATAAACAAACAATTTTTAAAAAGCTTTTTTGTAGAACTTGAAGATAACAAAAGGCTCACAACAGTCTAGGGGGCTTTATTCAAGTACAGCGCCTGCATCTCGGAGCAGTGGGGCTCGGGACTTCGAACTCGCCCTGCCTTTCCCCTCTCCAGCTGAGCAGTAGCCGGAGCTCGTGGGGGTGAACAGCAAGATGGCCGCAAAATGTCCAGAAGGGGGTCTGGGGAGCCCCACGATGCTCGTGAGATCTGGACGGCTGTGTGTGTGCAGGGTCGTGAGCCTGCTGAGGGCCGTGTGTGCCCTGGAAGGACCTGACAGGGCCCGAGGCCTGGATGCTGGCTGAAGTGGAGCCTCTGTGCAAACAGGAAGGGAAGACAAGCACAGAGCTGGAGCCCGACTGCCTGACTTGATGGACACACAGACCGGGCCTTCAGCCAAGCTCACCAGACTCACTGATTCCAGGCAGTTAAGGAACTTCTGTCCAGCTACCAGCTGCAGCTAACTGAGCACAACACAGGGTGGTACCAGTGGGGAATACAGAACACAGAGTCGGCCAGGAAGTCACTAAGCATGCAGCAAACCCTGAGAAGTAGGAGAATCTGATTTTCTTATTATAGTACCTAAAATGTTGAAGAAACAAAGCAATAAGCTGGTGTGGCCCTTACAGAGGAATTAGAGCAGTTGATAGAAACTGTCACTGAGGGTGCCCAGATGTTAGACTTACTAAACAAAGAGTTTAAGTCAGCTACGCTGAATATGTTCAAAGATCTAAAGGAAACCATCTCTGCAGGACTAAAGAAAGACATAAGATCTGTGTCTCAGTAAATACAGAACACCAGTGAAAAGACAGAAGCTGTTCTCTTTATCTGTTTTTAACTGATATGTAAAACTGTTACAATTATACAAATCAATGTGTGCCACACCGGCACCAACACATGTTGTCTTGCGTCCTTTTGATATCACCTTTTTAAAGAACCACATAGAAATTCTGGAGTTGAAAAGTATTGGAACTAAAATTAAAACTGTGCTGGGGCATCAATAACACATTTGAGCTGGCAGCAGAAATAATCAGTGAGCTTGAAGACGTGTCCGTCAACAGGGCTGTTCCAGGTTGAAGATCAGCTATAAAGAAGCATGTGTGCTTTACCCCATTGGAATTTAGCATTCGTGGACTGGGCCAGGTGTGGGTTTCTTGGTCTTGCTTCCTCCACAGGTCATGCCTGTGAGATGCATCTGTATTATTGCACAGGACTGTAGTTTGGGGGTGTTATTGTTGTTTTTGGTATTGGGGACTGAATCCAAGCCCTTCACAGTGAGCTGCAGCCCCATCTTTTTTTTATTTTTTATTTTGAGTCAGGGTCCCACTGAGTCACTAAGGTACCCAGGCTGGACTCAAACTTGCAAGCCTCCTGCCTCCATCCCCTAGAATGCTGGGATTATAGGTGTGCACCACCAGGCTGGCCTGTTACAACTTTTTAAGTCTCATTTTCACTAGTGTCCCATGGAATAAATGTACACTCATTTATTTATACACTTGGAGTGATTTGAGGATTGTTGCTATGAAAATTCTAGAACATTCTTCTAGAGCCCACAGGCACAAGCTTCTCTAATCACAGAGGCAGAGACATGCCAGGGTATAGGATTACACAGCCCCTGTTTCACTGAAAATGCCCCATTTGCTTGAAACAATTAATACTCCTTCAGCAGCACAGGAGTTCCTCCCAGCCACACCCTGCACAGAAGTCTGCTTCAGAGCTGTTTGTCTCTGCCAGCCTGGTGGGTGTGGGACGGTATCACATTGTTTATAAGCCATTCAGATGTCTCCTTTTTATGAGGTGCTATTAGCAGCCCATTTTGTCCACTAGTTCTGTTTTTATTATCATTGCTTTGTGCAACTTCTCTGTACATTTTGTACGTGAGTCCTTGTAAGGTGAATGTGTGGCAGGCCCCACATCCTTCTCTACTTCACTTGTGCCTCTACTTCACTCCCTTAGTGACGACCTGTGGTAAACTAGAGGGTCCTACACTTGGTGCAGAGCAAGAAAACTATCTTTTCTTTGATGGTTAATTCCATTAGTGTCCTACTTAAGAATTCCTTCCCACTCCAGGGTCATGAAGACGAATTATATTTATATGATTATATGATCTTCTGAAGATTTAGAGCTTGACTTTTGTTTTAGTTTTGTATCTTCCTGGAATTGAGTTTCATGTGTGGTGTGAGGTAGGGATCTATTTAGTCACTAGTCATGTAACAAATGGCCCCAAAGCTTTTTGGCATAAACCACCCATGTATCCACACACTTGTGGATTTTATGGGTGAGGGTTGATAATGGACATGATGGAGAAGGTGTTATTTGCCTCAAATCCTGCCACAGCTGGGTTCTGAGGGACCTCTGAAGGCAGAGCTGTCACAGGAGGGCGGGGCTTTCTCCATGCAAGTTGGCTTTGGCTTCCTCTCAGCAAGGTGGGTGGGTTTCATGGACAAGTGTCCTGAGTTCATGGGGCTGGGAGGAGCTGTACTTGCCTCAGTGTTCACCTTGGCACTTGCATCTATGAGCGTACTTACCTAGGTCTTCCTGCATTCAAGGAATGGCACTGTCACAGTGAAAGAAGAGTATGTGGGTAAAGACACACAGCCACAGCCTCTCAGCCGTAGGCATGGCTTCCCTTGGGAAATGCCACCTAGGGACCCCGTTTTATTGACTGGCTCTCTGAAACAGTCCCTCCTGACATCTGGTTTTGCATATGGACCCCGTTTTCCCAGGATACTTAAGAAAAGTCCGTCCTGTTCTCACTAATGCCAGCTGCCATATACACTAAGGCCCTGCCTCTGGGGCATTCTGTTTTGAGACTTTGCATTCTCTTCTGTTGTTCTGTTAACCCACTCCCTCTATTTCCATTGTCACAGAACATACACATTGTTAAGCACAGCAGGTGTCTTGACACCAAGGACCCAGTGTGTGGCTGTCTCTCTCAATCTCTCCTCTGCAGGTGCCTAGGAAATCCTGGAGCCCACTTGGCCTTCTGCCAGGCCATCCATCCTCAGCTGGCACTAATCAGGACTGGGCATCTGACTCTGCTGAGGGAAGATAAGGCTTGAATGACTGCCATCTGTGCAAATAGTTACCTTTGGTTTCCAAGAAAGGGTCAGAGTGATGTAAAAGTTTGAGGAGAACACCCATGGCCTCTGGGTTGAACAAAGGAAGCTCCACAGGCATGGCTGTCTGTGACACGAGCCCTCACAATTGTGGGAAAGCCAGCTGCTCTCCCTAAGATCTCATAGATGGGCACAATCCAGGTAAGTGTGCACTTAACCATGGCTTGCACAGTGCACGTCTTGACTTGTGCGAAGCAGCTTTCCTCTCATTCCTCCATAAGCACTGCAGAGCTCCTGTCCATGGATGTGGCTGGGTACATCCTCGGCCTTGCCTGGACCTCTCAGCCCCCATCTGATGGAGACCACTATGAAGCAGCCCCAAGCAGGACTTAAATTAATCAATTGTCTTTTTATGTTTACTTGTGAATCTGTCCAAAGCCTAGGCTACTTGTCTAGAGATGGATGGTAGACTCATAGTAAGTGAATCTCTGTGAGTCACTGATCTCTACTAAAGCCTATAATGGCGGATGAAGCCGGAAAGCTTCAAAGGATAAGACAAGATCACAGCCAAGGACACCTGGATCCAACCTCAACTAGATAAAGACTGTAGCCTCAGGCATCTCACTCCTGGGTGGATTAATTTAATACCTTACTTGGAGAAGTCCTTGAGTAAGTCTGCCCTTCTTGAGTACTCTCTTCCCTTTTTCTGCTAACCAAATAAAAAGGCCACCCAGAGAAAGTCTTGGTCTTAGCCCTGAGAGAATCTTGAATTCTGTGAGAGGGCTTCGATCCTCCTGGAGCCCTGAAATCATTCCGTTTGCCTCTTTTTATTTAGCCTTCACAGTATACTCATTCAGGAGATTTCAGCTGGGCACGTTTCTGCCAGTGTGGTCATCAGGGAAAGGCTGGATTAGACAACAGGACATCCAGGAGCCGCCCGGAGGGCACCTTTCTCCCTCCTTGACAAATACCCCCATTTCCAAAGGGACTTTCTGAAGTCCCGAGGAGGCACTGGCTGCTGGGAAACTATTCGTTGGATCTGGGTCAGGAAACACGGGCGAGTCACAGTGACGTCACTCAGGACAATGCATTTATGAGTTTCCACCCTTATGAGGAGGTTCCCTTTGTTTCAGAAGAAAACAGATGAGGCCCAAGCACTGCTTCCCCAAGCCCAGCTGGCTGTCAAAGCAGTGCAGGAGGTGACTTCCTGCAGAGCACAGCAGCAGAGGATATGGACAGCAGAGGGGGTGTGGGATGGAGGACCGAGTGGAGCCACCTGCTTTGCACCATGAGCCAGGAACGGAGCCTGCCCTGCCCCCTTGTGCCCCTGCTGGATCCATGAGATCCTTGGGGCTGGGGAGATGCGGCTCACTCCCAGGGCTCCTGAGCTGCACAGGAGGTGCGATCCCGTTCGAGGAGCGTGGTTCCTGGACAGTGCGTTCTTGGTCCAGTGTGAGTTTTCTACTTAACCCCTCACACCCCAGAGCCCTGGCCTGCCACCTTGCCTGGGTCAGCAGAGTGCAGCCTGGAGTGGGCTCCTGTGCCACCCGCTGCAGGAAAGCTCATGCAACAGAGCCAGGCTGGAAAGGGTCAGCCCACAGAGAGCCCTGGGCGTGGCGTGGCAGTAGCCGGGGTCAGCCCTAGACCTTCACCCTGCACCTGCACCCTGCACCCTGCACCTGGAAGACTCCAGGCGTGACTGCTGCCCACCGAGCCCAGACAGACCCTGCCCAGAGGGACATGAGGGGCAGCTGTCCAGGATGCTCTGGGAGGCGGAACAAGGTCCTGCCCCCAATGACAGGGCTGACGGCAGGTCCTCCTCTCCCCTTCCCCCCAGCCTGCCCCTGTGGCTTCTCACTTGACCCTTCCCCTCTGCCCTTCCCTTCCCTGCACTACACGCTTGGTGTCCCTGACACCACTGCACACAAGGTGCCCACTCTCCCTACTATCACATGAACCAAGGGAGGTGGGGAGCGCTGGTGCTCAGCCCCCAGCATGGGTGGCAGGAGGTGGGGCTGGGGGCTTCTGAGTCTGGCCCCAAGGTGGCCACCTGTGCCAGCTATCATCCCCTCGCTGCCCCAAGCACAGCAGGGCACACTTGCGTCCACTCTCACCCACCAGGCACAGCAGGGCACGCCCAGATCCACTTCTTCCCCCCTCAGGTGCCCACTCATGAACCTGGTATGTGCTCAGGTCACTTTCTTTCAGGTTATCCCTGAAAGAACACCCGTGGGAACTGACGTCAGAGGCGATGCCGAGGCACCTGGCCCCTGTCCTGGGCGTGGCCTTGTAGCCTCTCGAGGCCTCTTTGCAGCTTTGCCCGTGCTGGTCGGCAGGATTGGCCCTGGAGGGGGCCAGCAGCCACGCCTGTCCTTTTGGGGTGGAAACAGGGCTACGGCCCTCTCCTGCCCCACCATCTCCCCACCCGAGGAACTCTCCTTCCTGCCTCCCTGGGCTGTGTCAGCTGCAGGGACACCTAAGCCATAGTTCAAGCAAACCATCACCTGTGGTCACCGGGGAAACAGCTGGGGCCCCGTCTCACCCGCCTGACTTGGACATGGAGGACAGGAGACGAGCTTGGAGATGCGTCCCCCTCCCGCGTGCGCACGCTCCCTCCATCTCTGGGCAGGGCGGGCGCGCTGTGGAAACACAATTTGAAAACACATACAAAGCAACAAGAGGAGGCTGGCTTCTTACTTCACATGCTGAGCGGAGAGAGTAGAAAAACAAAACAAGAAATCCCAAACAGAGTGGATTTCGCAAGTGGAGGAGGAAGCAGCTTTGTAGTGCATAGTGCGAGGCTAATTAGAGACTTCACTGGGGTTTTGCAAATGAATTATTTACAATTCTTCAGAGAGAGATGATTATAATAATAACCTTTACAATGCCAAAATTAAGCTTATTATGCTCCTTCCCCTGCTACAGAAACTCTCCGAGGTCTGTCATCAAGCAAACTGTGAGAAGGAGGCCAGCCCTGCCCTCCGGCCACACTGAGGGTCAGCGCACAGCTGGCCTCGCGCGTCACCCGGCACAGGCAGTGGCCCCGGTGCTGCAGGGTGGCCGGCGTTGAAGGGGGGAGCTCTTAAACACACCGCCTCTTCCTCCTTCGGTCCTCCTCTGTGATCCAAGGGTTCTCTGCTGGCTGAGGCAGGCGAGAAGGGTTGGACAGGCCCAGAGAAATCAAAGCCCAGAGCCGGAACTGCCCGGTGTAAAGCAAGATGCGTTGGCAGAGTGAGAAGATGGGGCCGTCCCTGGGGGTCCACATGGAGAGTGTCACTCCCTCCCGTGCAGCTGGGAGTCCCAGGACTCCCCACCCCACAGGCCCCACTCCTAACCTTCTTGACAAGGGTTGAGGCTCCTCCCTGCCCCTCTGCACCTGGACTCCCTGGGAGGACACGGTGCTGGGGCCCCTCTGCAAGTCCCTAGGAACCTTGGGGCCCGAGCCCCACCGCTTTATCCAGGTGCCCGTGCCCACTCCACATCCATCTGAGGTGACTGAAGCGCTTGTCCCGGGCCCCCAGGGACAGGTCCACACCCGAGTCTGCAGATGAGACTTTGTGTGGAAAAAACCTCTATCGATGTGACTGAGATCCTCAGATGAGCTGTGTGGCTTGTCTGGGCGGGCCCCGAATATTGTGACACACGTCCCTAGAAGAGACAGCGGGGAGACGGGAGAAGCAGAGGCCGTGCAAAGGCAGAGGCAGGGACTGGGGTGATGCAGCCGCCAGCCACAGAATCCCGCGCTCCTCAGGAGCTGGAAGGGCAGGAGGACTCCTCTGCACCCCGAGTACTCGCTGAAGCTTTGGGTTTGGATCCTGGGTTCCAGAACCGAGCCAGTACCTCACCACTTGGTGCTGCCCCCCAAGCCATGGTTCCTCACCGGGGCAGCCCAGGAAGCTAACCCAGCACCCACGGGCCGTTTCCTGGCCATCCCTGCTCTGCCTGTCTGACCGCCGTCGGGGAGGCCGGTCTGGCCCTGTGCAGTGCTCAGCTGGCTGTGAAGGAGCAGCCGCTGGGGCAGGGGTGAGAGATGGCACCTGCTCCACACTGCATCAGCCCAAGAGCTCAGGCCCCAGGAGCCCACAGAGGCAGGGGTGTGGGGCTGGGGCAGCGGGAAGGCCTGTGGGGCTGCTTGGGTCAGGCACGCCGCCCGCCGCAGCCCTGGGCAGTGGTATGGGCCATGCAGATGGCTCGGTTTGGACCAGGCTGTGCAGAGACGTTGAGTAGCCAGATTTGCTGGGTCCCCGCAGTTCTTCCACACTGAGCGGGTCCCCCGCCAGGGCCAGCCTCCAGCCGCCCTCCCCTACCTTCCTGATCCTTTCCTCCGCTCCCCCGTACAGCAGCCACCACACCGCAAAGCCCTCGCCACAGTCCCCACCTCTCAGACCTCCACTGGCCTGGTGCCCCCGTCTTCCCGGCTCTGTTCACCCTCTGCGGGACAGGTCCCCCCTCCGGACTGGATGCACCCATTTCTCTCCCGCCCCTCCATGCCTGAGCCTTCCTCCTAAGCAAGTGTGTACAGTGTGCTGACTTCGGGGCTGTGATCTCGCCGGTTCCTGCCCTTCTGTGCCTCTCCCTTGGGTGGCGCCCACGAGCTGTGGGCGAGGAACTTCCTGCTCCTCCATCGCCTGTGAGAGGTCCTCGCCTGTCCACTTCTGGACCTTGCCCTTGCTGCAGTGTCTGATTGATGGTGGCTACATTGTGGCCATCTCTTAAAGGAATCTGGCCTTGGAGTTTAGGTTCTCCTGCCCAGAGCTCACAGGACTGACAGGGAGGGACAGATGTGCAGAATGCGAAGCCCGCGATGCAGTTTGGGGAGGGGCCAGAGAAACGCCTACAGAAACGGTGACAATGAAGTGGCACTTATGGATGACCATGTCTTTATGAAAGCTTCGCACTCCTAGGATCTGGGCTTAGTGAGAGGTTTCCATTTTTAATCTTAGCATTGACGTTACCATGTTTTTTGCACACAGAAAAGTAAGGCGCAGTTGTTTCCCTCTTGGCTCCAACTTTGTAGCTGGTGGGCGTCACTCTCTTATACAGCCACGCTGAGCAGCTTGCCCTGGGATTTTGTTTTGCATTGCTTTTGTTTTTTAAGGGCAAACATCAGGCTTGTCAGAAGATAACTCAGAGAACTACCTTCATGCCAGAAGCCATGAGGGAGGAGGAGCGTGGCTCAGGAGCTGCGGCTGCTCCTACACCTGCAGGGACCCAGTCGGGGGGCACCTCCGTGGCTCTGCACCCTTCAGCAGTGGAGAGGCCCCTTGAGTGGCTGGGCACCCGCACTTCCAACCCAAAGTCTCCAGGCCTGGAAGACTTTGGTAGAAATCCTCCTTCCCAGACGGACTGCGGCTCACCTGCCCTCTTCCAGAACAGACGAATGGGACCCTCTTCTTAAGGACTCAAGGCTGTGCACAGGAACACAACCTCTCCTGGACTGAGACCCTCACTGTGGTGACCCCAGTGCTGTGTCCAGGCTGCAGGTGACCTCGGGGCGAGGGCTCTGACCCAGAGCTTAGATTCTCTTCAGCAGCGAGGTGCTGGCAATCCAAGCTGGTAGACGTGTGTGGCATTCCCTGCACCTGTATGTCTGGAAATTCTACCATGAAAAATTTTAAACTATTCTCTGTTTTGTGTGGCTTTTCTTGCCTTCCAAGGAATGGCGTGGCATCCGGCTGGACAGGTTTCCCTTCCTGCTGTGTGGAGCACACCCCCGGCGACCTGCTGCTTCTCCTCGGCGGGATGCCAGCTGTCAGGACACACCCTGGTCGGCTGGTGCTGCAGAACACACTGGCTGGCTCTCTCGGGAAGGTTGGGCTCCCATTCAAGGGCTCTTCTGGGTTTTGTGGGGATTTCTGTTAGGCGAGGAGTCCGTGAACTTCCTCGTCGTCACTGGAGAGAATAGAAAGAGGGATGAAATCAGCAGACGGGAATGTCCTCAGAAGGGTGCATGTGGCTTCTTTACAACCTGAAGTGGGGAAAGCCTTGCAAGCAGTGACTACAGATCCATGTGCAGTTAAAGAAAAGCTAAAGATCCCTGACCATCTGAGGGCAAATGTTTGTAGCCCACATTGCAGACGGCAGGATCACTTCCTGATTTGTGCAGAACTCTCAAAAATCTGAGGTAAAGGGGGAGAAACAGGCAAAGAGGCAAGCAGAGAGTTCAACACAAAGTAAACGGTGCCAGTCATATGAAAACATTCAGCCTCACTCTTCATTGAATGCTTAATCTTTAGAATAAGACTCAGTACTACTTCTCATCTATTGGATTGGCAGGAAAAGAAAGTCACAAGCTTGATGTTATGGTTTGTGTCTCGATGCTCCCCACAAAGCCTCATGCGGTTGTAGGGTCTTTTCTTTGGGGGTGGCTGAGTCCAGTGTGTGACTGATTCATGGTGCAGTGCTGGGATTAAGGGCAGGTGATTGCTGGGTCAGTCCACTGATGGCTGTGGTACCGCCCTAAGCCCGGTAGACTGGGTACAACACGAGGCACAGAAGAGGCTTGTCTTGCTCCCTCTTGCTGTTTTCCACCACCATGAACTGTTGCCCTTTGCCATGTGCCACCCCGCCGTGGAGCCAGCCGATCATGGACTGAAACCTCCACAAACTGTGAGTTAAATAAACCTTTTCCCCTTTAACTTTGCATGTCGGGTATTTTGTCTCAGCAACGAGAGAAAAGTAACTAAGCCACTGAGAAAGCACGGCATTGCAGAGGCTGTGGGAAGATCTGCTGGCTTGTTGCTGGGAAGACAAGAAAGTATAGGACAGCCTGGCTGTGCCCACAGCTCCATGCGTCCATGTCCCCGGCCGGCAGCCCCTGCTCAAGGAGCACGCCTCGCAGGTAAACCCCACCGCACAGAAACACATCCATCAAGTCATCCAGTCTAGCAGGGACTATTTTTATAACCACAAAATGTTGGAAACAACCCACACACCCCACCTGGCAAGGGCTCTGAGTGAAGGGAGTCTGCACTCAGCCCCTGGGTCCCCACAACTGGACACAGGGCAGGAAAGCTGGTCCGGCCCCCCACGGGCTAACTGAGAAGAGCAAAGTGAAAAGTAAACATAGTACCCACTTCTGAATGACGGGAAAGGAGGCACTGAGTGACGCTGAAGCACACACACTCCTTCCGGCAAAGGAGACCCAGACAGAGCGGTTTCTCCCGGCTGGGTATGAGGCGGGTCGGGTAGGAGGAGTGGACGCTTCTCCCGCCCAGGGACTTCGTGTCTACTGCACCACTTGTGATTTTTTGGAAATGCATCCATGTTTTACATTTTCAAAAAATTAAATCAACAAAGGAAGGAAAAAATCTAAAACTGTATACACAGGAAAACAGTGAGCCCAGCTGCGGGTCCAGCCGCCGACTGCCTGGCAGATTGGAGTCGCCAGACGTCTGCGTCCTCGCCCTCCTCCGCAGGCTGTCTGCAATGGGACCTTGACAGACCCTCAGCGAGAGGAGCGGTCTACTCCTCCCCCTGGGGACCGTGGGGTCCCTGTGGCTTGTGAATGAATAGCAGTGGTTCTGGGCAAGTCTCCAGACACAGCCTGGAACCTGGTAGCCTCCACCGGACACGGAGCCCAAGGGACCCGGGGCACCCGACTCGAGTGGCAGGTGTGTGTGACGTCAGCCCTGTGAAAGCATGGTGGCCAATGCAGCTGGGCAGTGCCCTGCACGGGGGTCTCCCCCCTAAGGCTTTAAGCATTGAGCTGTGGGTGGAGGCTGGGAGTGCCCTCGATGGCCGGCTGAGCTTTGACCGCTCCTCATGTCTGACCGAGTCCAAGGTGGCCTAAGCTGCAGCCACCCTGCTTAAGAGTCATCTCAGCATGTTGGGGCGGGGGCACGTTGTCTCTCAGCCTGAGTTTTGGGTCTTGTGTTACGAAGCAGCAGATAACTAGAATGACAGCCCCATAGAACAAAGGAAAAACGCTGCCTCAATGATTTTTGAGGGCGGTGTCAGTCTAATGGGAAGATGATGCTTCCTACAGTTGCTCCGTGGGTTGCAGGAACCATTTCACGTGTAGTCCGTGACTGTAAATGGACGGCTACCAGGATGGGGAGGGAGAGGGGGTCGAGGATGGTGGCCCCGAATTCAGAAGAGCATGTAGGCACTGTTGTTCTGTTGACAGTGACGCCCAGGTGCCAGCTAAAACCAGTGCAACTGTGAGTGTCTGGGGCCGTTTGTTCCCACTGGCTATTTATGAACCAGGAAGGGAAGAAGGTCCTTCTCCTTCACCCAGTGCTCAAGCTAATGTCACCATCATGGGACGTGACATCCCCTGCTTCCTGAGAGGACAGCCTGGGAAGGACACACTCGCCAGGTGCTTTCCCTGTCAAGCTATAGGATGTCGACCTAACCCTAAAGAAGCCACAAACCCACCGCGGGGACACTGAGCAGAACAGCCGCTGTGCTCTCTGAAAAGACACAGTGTTACCACAACAGCCACAAGGGAGGCGATCCCATGTCCAGTAGCAGCGGGGTGGACAGACAGAGGACAGCATAGATGCATGGTGGACCAGCACACAGCTCTGAAAGGAGGGAATGCCTGCCGCCATAGGCACTCTGCACTGGTGAGCTAAGCACTGCCCGGGGCCCCCAGAATGAAGAGTGGACAACGGGCAGATGCAGTGAAGGAAGGCAGACTGGGTGCAGGGCTGGAGGGGTGGAGGCACGGCTTCCCACCAGGCAGGGAGAGGATGTCCTGCAGGTGGGAGGTGGGGGCAGCTGCTCAACCTGAGCACGGGATGCATGCCCGAGACCTGCGCGGTTGCAGTGATCACTGCTGTCAGGGGCGTCCTTCCGCAACTTTTTAAAATGTTTAACGAATAGAGGAAGGCTGAGGGAGGACGAGCAGACGTGACGGGCACGGTGCAATCCTGGGCCCGGGGAGAAAGGTGCTGCAGGGACAGCACTGGGATAATGGTGAGACTGGGGTAGGAGCTCAGTTTGAGGACAGTGCTGCTGCACTGACGCTGCGCTCCTGAATTCAGTAACTTTCTGGTGTCCTCTTACAGCGTGTCCTTCATCACAGCACTGAAATACTCAGTAGGACAGTCTTAATGTCTGTGACCACCTTTTATGTTTCAGCAAATAATGACGACAGCGCACCCTCAGTGTGCACACATTACCCACAAAGCGTGGACGTGGCCCAAGGGTAACGGCAGGCAGAGCTGGAGGGACTTTTGCTCACTACACTGTTCCTGCAAAGTACCTACAAGTCTGGAATCAACTCAAAATAGAAAGTTGAAATGAAGAACGAATGGAAGAAGAAAAATGGAAGAAAGGGCTAGGGAAGACGCTGGCACCTGCTGAGGCCCTGCCGAGGGCCAGCTCAGCCCACCTCCTTCTGGTCTGGCCTGCCTTTCCTCAGAGATGGGGAGGGCTCAGCTGAGCTGCGGGCTTGCGCAAGCCCTGAGGGGCGTCTGTGGGCAGGCGGTACGGTGACTCTGAACCAGGTGGTAACAGCCAACTCCTGGCCAGTCTCTGGAATTCCAAGGCTGGCTTGGGCATCCCTCCAGGCAAGGTAGGCAGTGTCTCGGCAGAGACCCAGGGTCCTTCCAAGTGGGCCCCAGCCGACTGCCCACTCTCCCCATGGGAGGAGGGGTCCCACGGCCAGGCTGCATGCATGAGGGTGGGCGGTGCCCTTTTCCCATGGGGTTCTGGCCAGCACCACCATCCAGGGACAGCCAGGGGTCTTTGGTTCACATGTGGCTCCTCCCAGGGACCTTGGTGTCCTGCCAGGCACTGAGCCACCCTTGCATCTTTGTTCCCACATCACACGGCTTGGGACAGGGGTCACTTGCCTTCAGCCCCCAGCCCCACCCCCTGGGCACCCTGGGAGCTCACAGTGGCTGGTCCTGGTACCGGGCTGGTGGCAGTGTGTGCAGGCTTCGTAGGAAGCAGTGGGTGCTAAGTCCTGGGCACAGGCAGACCCCTTGAAGGGCAGGAGGGGGCATGGAGGAAAACACCCTGGGGTGAGGCTGGCGCGCCATTCCTTGCTGGTTTAACTGTAAACCTCAGCTCTGGGCAGCTCTTGGGGTCCAGGGGTCACAGCTTGGCCACAGCTTGCAGTAAATCTCTGAATTCGGGGAAGATCACCCCAGGCTCCGTCCCCAAAGCTGGCTGCTGGGGTGGGCTGCGTGCAGGGAAGGGGGTCATAACATTTTATAGCCTGGAAAGGGCTGCCTCGACCTTCCTGTGACTCAGAATTAACACTCCACAGCTGGAAGGCTCCTGGAATATCACCTTTCTCCTCCAGCCTAGACCCTTTCGCCTGTCCCTCTGCCAAAAGCGGGTAGGAGCCGGGCACCCAAGGGCGGCTATCCTGAGGGGCACCATGGGACCTGCTGAGTCAGTGATGCCCAGCACCCCTCGGGGTTCCCAGTGAGAGAGAATATGGGGACGGCTCGGCCCTCCTGGACCCAGGGTGGTTGCTCCTGGCTCCAGGCAGCAGATAGAGGAATGAATGGCGCACTGGAGACAGGAAAACAGCACCAGCTTAACAAGGCCAGGCGGACGCCTTGCACAGCTGCGGCACCCACCACCGCTCTCCTGCGGCCACAGTGAGGTTTCTAGAAGGGCACGTGGTGCCTCCGAGCCTCACAGAGTGCTTTGTAAACCTGTCACCGAGCGGGAGACCTCCCAGGAAGGCAGGCCCCCGGAAGGCAGGCCAGGCGAGTGGAGGCCAAGGGGAGGAGCCGGCGGTGCCCAGGTCCCGCGTGCACAGGACCTGGCTGGGTCCTCGGGTCACTGCCTCCTTGTCTGAACAGGGCAGGACAGGGCTCCGCTATTGAAGGCGAGGAGGGCAGGCTTGGGGGTCCTGGCAAGACCGGTCTCTTGTGCTGCTATGTGGTCTCCACCAAGACCACAAGCCCAGTCCTAAAAACCCTCTGGGAGCTAATCATGTGCAGTAAAACATGGATTTATTTGTTTCTGTAGTTTTTTACATATCACATGATTTAAATAGTACGTGCTTTTCTTGCAGTCCCAGGGCCTTTGCACTGAACTACAATGACTTACTTACTTGTTTCTATGTTAATTTATGAGATAGGATCTCATCAAGTCACTGAGTTGCCCAGGCTGGGATTGAATTTGGCATCCTCCTGCCTCAGCCTCTCAGACTACCAAGATCTACAGGTGTGCGTCATCATGCCCAGATGGTATGTATCTTTGAAGCGTGGTTTTTGTTCACATTTGAGAAGGTGCTCATCGTAGGTTTGTCAAGTGTTTCCAGAGGTGAGAAAGACCCAGAGGAGAGAAGTCAAGTCACTGTCCCATGGCTGTGTGAGACAGGCGGGTGACATGGGCATCTCTGAAGCTATCTCCATGGGGGATCTGGGTGTGGACCCCCGGACCAGGGTCCGAAGGTTGTGTCCTTCCTGCAGATGCACAAGGTGGGCTGGAAATGAAGTCTGGAGACCTGGCCTCTCCTTCAAGGTCACAGGCTGAGCTCTGGGAAGCCAGGGAGGAAGACCAATCCTCCCACTCTAAGCCTGGGCCTCTCTGCCCCGTACTTGCGCCCCTACAGACCCCAAGCACCCGCAGAATGTCAGGAAGGGGAGAAGGAAGTTTAAAGCCCAGGAGCAGCAAGAAAAACACCTGCCTGAGAAGCAGCTCCGCCCGGAAGTCCCAGGAGTTGAGTTAAATGTAAAAGTATCACGACAAAGGTGACTGACTTGTGAGACGGGCCCTGTTCTAAGGGACAAAGATGTGCTCAGGTTACTGCTGTCAGTGAAGAGAGCTGCCGGAGGACACAGGAAGCCAGAAAAGAAGCATTACCAACTCAGAGCGGACTTGGAGGAGACATGGGCACAACCAGGGCACGCCTACCATCCTGCCATCCGCGCCAGCTCCAGGGACTCCACTTCCACCCTGGCCAGCACCGCTGACCTCCCTGCACTGGCTGGAGTCTGGCACGAGCTCCTCTCTCTAGCCAGGGCCCACCTGTCACTGTTGGTTTCAGAAGGTCCCCGTGAGCACAGCTTCACCCTGGTTGGGTCAGCAGGCAGTGCCTGAGTGGCTGTGGGTCTGTTTCCCATGCCAGGGAGCCCGGAAGTCTGAGGTCAAACCAGACCTGGCATCCGGTGGGGCTTCGCTCTGGCTCCGAGACTTGGGGGTGGGAGTGGGGCAAGTGGGGCACTGAGCCCAGTCCTGAGGGAACGCACATGGTCCCCCCGCCAGGGGCCCACCTCTAGGACCACCACCTTGTGGGGTGAGGACCTCAACACGAATTCAGGGTCCAGAAGGGAGGGGCCGCTCCCGAAGGGAAGCAGCCCACGCTTGGTGAAGAACTCATTTATGCCAGGTGTGACGGCCCACTCATCCCCCGTAGGACTCCAGGGTCACGCCCACTGGGCTGTCCTCCCTGGCGATGGCTTTCCTCCCTGGGCTGAGGTCAGCAGCTGTGGGTATGGAGACTGAGCAAGGAGTTCTGTGGGTGCAGACCCTGGGCGCCAGGGTGTTGGTCTCTGTGGGGCTGCCCCACGCTGCCCGAGGGCCAGGAAACTCTGCCTTCAATCTCACCCGCTTGTTAGGAGACTCAGCGTGTTCTCGTTTCCACTTTTTGCGTAATTTTTAAAAAGTTCTGTCTCTGTGTTCTTGTTTTTATGTGTTGCCCCCAGGCCACAGCCGCTGAACAGGGAAGGACACTGAGTCCTGCAGTGCCCCGTTTGCCCGTGGTTTAATCTGTCGCGGCAGCAAAGGCCCCACGGTTACCGGCCCCACCAGCCTCATGCATCCCACTCACCGTGACTGTCGGTTGCCTCCTTTAATCTCTCTGTCTTCTCTGGCATGATGCGCTTCTCCGAATCCTTCTTTCCCTTCACAGCAGTGCAGAGGCAAATGGTTTTATTTCTATTCTTGCAGCTCTGTCCTGCACTTTTAGTCTACATTTTTATTCCACCCTTTTTCTAATTCAGGTCAAAGTACATCCTCTTGACAAGTGAAGAAAGCAAGTAAGTATATTCTACCCTGCCTTTGTCACTACTGCTATTATAACACAGACTGTCAGGTGCCTTGTGCCGAGGTTACGGACGAGCCCCGCCTGCCATGGGCACGGCTGCGGGTTTCTGCCTGCTCACCTGCCCGAGCGGCAACTCTTGGGCTGCGTCTTGTTTCCGTTTTGGGTTGTCTGTGACCCAGGCGCACCCCCACCCCCCGACCACGCAGTGCCTCCCGGATTGTGCCTGTCACGGGTTTGTTTTTATTTCAGTGAACATCTTTTTAGTTTCTAGGTTTTGTAATTAGATGTTTTTCACTTCCAGCACTTCTGATCATCTTCGTTTTTTCCAATTTTGGAGGATGACTGGTTGCTCTTTCTAGGCGATCACCTGCTTTTCCTGTGTTTTTTCCCAGTCTTCTTGTGAGCCCCCTTTCACAGGGCAGCTCTGCTGTGCGGAATCCGGAGACCTGCTGCGGTGCGTCAGTGCCTGGGGAGCCTCTCACACTATCTGCTCGCTTTCCTTTCCTCCCCCATCCCTCTCCCTATCTCCCAAAGTCTACCTTCTGGTTTTCTGCTTTTTCTCCTTTGCTTCTTAGTTCCTACTATCTATTTTTAGGTTACTTATCTAACAGAAAGCATGGGATTTTTTTAACTTTCTGAGCCGAGCTTGTTACACATGATGATGGTCTCCAGTTCATCTATTTTCCTGGAAGTGACAGGATTTCTTTCTTCTTTATGGCTGAGTAATATTCCCTCTTGTGTCTTCATCCATTCATCTGTTGAACAGCATCTACACAGTTTCTCTTTCTTAGCTATTGTGAACTGCGCCACTATGAATGTGAGCGTGCCACGTCATGAGTGTGTCTGTGGTCTTTCATGAGTAAGTTGAGGCGTAGTGTGGCTGCAGCCAGTGGTTTATCTACTTTTAGTTTTCTGAGGAATCTCCACACTGATTTCCACACTGGTTCACATTCCTACCAGCGCTGCAGAAGGGCTCCTCTCCCCCACAACCTCGCTAACACCGTACGCTGTCGTGTGTGCTGGGTGACAGCCAATCCAACTGGGCTGAGACGGAGCTACTGCACTTCTGACTTGCATTTCTCTACTGGCTAGTGACGTTGGACAGTTTTTCCTGTATTTATTGGCAATTTGCACTTATTCTCTTGGAAATTCTCATTCACTTCCCTGGCCCTTTAATTCACCAGCCTGTGGTTTTCTCGGTGCCTTGGTGCTGAGTTCTTCCTGTATTCTAGGTCTCAGCCCTCTGTCAGAAAAGCCGCTGGTGGAGGCCGTGTCTCCACTCCCCTGGTTGTTTCCTTTGCTGTGCTTCTAGAAGCCTTCTGATGTGACAAGGTCCCCTTGGTTGACTCTTGACGCAGCCTGTGCCATCCAGGTCCCGTTCAGCAGTCTCTGCCTGCGCCTATGCCTGCGCCTATGCCTGTGTTTTCTTCTGGGAGTTGCAGGATTTCTGGCTATAGACCGAGGCCTTTGATCCATTTAGAGATGGTCTGAGTACAGGGGAGGAGCCAAGGACCTCACTTTGGTTCTGTGTGTGGACCTTGTTTTCCCAGGCCCTCTGTGGCTGTGTGGGGTGTTGGCTGTTTCCTGTCCTTTGTTCTGTCTGTCGTTGACATGACTTTTTTTTGCCAGTGCCGTGTCATGTTTGTTACCATGGCTCTGTAGTATAACTTGAAGTTAGGGATTATGATCCCATTTTAGGGGAGCTCTAGTTCTCCCCCACCTGGTCTCTCCACCTCCCCACACCGTCCCGCTGCCCAGTCTCCCATCCACGTCCATCGGCTTGTGGTGACCCCTGGGAGCCAGTTCCACAGCTGGCTCAGAGCCTGTCCCACGGCACAGTATGGATCCTGGGGACACCTGAGGGAGGAGTGCCGTGGGCTGAGTCCTGGGCTGGGTGGAGGACAGACCCTAGAGGCCCTTACTGGACCTTTCTTCTTGCTTCCTTGTGGGCCGTGCAGCAGCCCTGATCCTCCCCGGGGCCTCGGTGCCCCTGCACTCTCCGTGGAGCCCCGTCAGCCTAAGTGTATCACCCCGTTTCTGGCTCTGAGATGCTCGGCTTGTTTCTAGGGTGGCTGTGACCTAAAATACATCTTACCTCTTGCTGCTTTGGAGCAGGCAGGGCCTCAGAGCATGCTGAGCTGCCTGGAGGGTGAGCGGCTCTGGCTTTGTTCTCTTACAGCAACTTCACTCCTACGTGAGCCCTGTGGGGCAGGACAACACAGGTCCAAGGACCAAAGGCCCAGAGCGGTCATCAAAAGGTGGCCACTGCCCTGGCCCTTGCAGCTTCTTGCTGCCCGCAGGCTCAGGACCGTGCCAGGGGTGAGAACCCAGGGACAGCGTGGCCGGGCCTGGGCTTCCCCTGCTGGGCCTCTGACCTGGGCCTTGGGACCCATCTCTGGAGTTGCTCTCTCCCTCCTGCTCGCCCCAGCTTAGGGTCTTATGAAATGGGCTTAGGGTTTTACAAAAGACAGACAGAGCCCTTGGCTTCAAGCTGCTTTGGCTTTCTGCCTGGAAAAAAGTCCCTGGGGCGGGGGGAGGAAAGTACAGAGAGCCGGGTGACCTGCTTGAAACTGGATGGGGGAGAAGGACAGAAAGTGAAACAAAGACTAAACTCTCCCAAGTGATGGTGCGGGGCAACCAAAGGGCTGGACTCAAGCGAATGAACCATCGCGTGAGAACAGCTCTGGACTGACACCACGACAGTCACCGAGTCTAGAGCTGGGGATACTTCCTGTGGAGGCCACGGCCCCCAAGTCTAACTCCAGGAGGAGGCTGCCGCCAGCCATGGCAGTGGCTCCCTTTAGCGACACACTTGCTGTTCACCAGGCCTTAAAGACCTTGTTCTGCTCAGTACGTCAGGAAACGCCGCGTGTCTCTAGAGTCTAGCCTCCCTAGACTGCAGGGGGACTGTGTATGTTTGAGCTGAGACCTTCAGAGATGACCTACTCCACAGCAGCACTGGTCACTGGTAGTCACATCTGTCCTCGGCTCATCAGCCTGTCCCCACAAGAGAGCAGGACAAGGTGGCCTGGTTCCCAGGGCCCATTTGGCACCAGTGCATGGGGCCTCTGGGTGAGCTCTGTCCCCTGGACCTGCCACACTGCTCTGTGAAGGAGGCGCAGGGGCGGGGTGGGTGGTGTCACCTCCCAAGGACATGTCCACCAGGAACATAGAGAGCGACCCCAGCTGGTGACGGGGCCATTGTAGGTGAAATTAAGGCGACACTCAGGAGAGCTTTCTGGCCCAGGGTGACCCCTGAATCCAGTGACACTGTCCTTGGTAGGACGGAGACCACACGCTGGTGGCACCGAGGTGGGAGTGATGGTCTGCAGGCTGGGAGCCCACGCGGCCACCTGCAGCCCGACGTGGGGGGAGCTACCCTGCTGCCGGGTTTTAGACCGTGGCCTCTAGAACACAGGAGAAATTCTGCTGGTTAGGCCTCCAGTTGGGGGATTTGTTATGGCAGCCCTAGGACACTAATGCAGGGGTGAAACTAAATACAAGGTGTGATCGAAAATATGGTGACAGTTTACATTTTTAAATTATAGTAAAGGACACATTACCATTGATCTCTCTCAAAATACTCACTTGGCTTCAAATACATTTTGATCTTGCCACTTTCTAAAGGGCTGGAGGTGCTCGTTCCTGAATGTATTTAGTTGTGCTGTCACAGCTGCTTCGAAGTCCGGAGTAGATTCAAAATGTGGAACTTTCACCGTCATTTTGACTTTGCTGGGGAGCCAGACGTCACAAGCGCCAGATCAGGTGACTGAGGTGAGCGAGGACGTGGCATCGTGTTCATATGAACCTGCCTCGTGTTGGATGGCATTGGCAGCAGCACTCTCAAACTGACCCTCACAAAAGAGGGCTTCCAGACCTGCTTCAGAAGGTGGCAAAAGGGAGAATTTCGAGGGGATGAATGGCAATGTCTCTTGCTGTAATACATTTTAAAATTTAACTATTCGTTGTATATTTTGGTCACTCCTTATAGTCTCAAAGATTCTTTACAAAGCAGCCTGGATGGGGAGCTCTCTGAAGAGCACAGCATCACCATCACCATCACCTGCACTTCGTCTTGATTCTGAGGTGTCTAAGGGCACCTTGGAGCTGCTGCCCATGAACCTGAGAGGGCTGGGCAGGTCCTTAGCCCAGGAAAAGGGGGAAGCCTCTTACCGGGTCAGGTCAGTGGCCTCACTGACTTAAAAGGTCCTGTGGAGACAGATCAGCCTTACTTTTGGTAGATTCAGATGAAGCCCTGGAGGAAGGGTCTGGCTTCTGTTCTGTATAATACACTTTTGTCCAGGGCGGGCTGTGGTCCCTATAGCCAGGCCTCCCAGGGAGCAGGAGGGTCCCTGTCTGGGGCTGCTTGGCCCAGATGACCATGAGCCCCTTTAAACCAAGTTGCTGGTTTTTTTTTTTTTTTTTTGGTACAGGGACTCAAATTCAAGACTTTATGCTTACCAGCCAGATGCTCATGCCAGTGAGCTATATCCCAGGCCTAGCCCGTTTCTGGAAGTCCATATTCTGTGGACTACTTGAGGTCACCAGTGCCACCTCTGTCCATGAAGTCTGAGACTGTAATAAGCGAGCCCAGGAATCTGCATTTATATGGAGCACGGAGACACAGGGACAGCGGTGGGTGCCGAGGAACTTGGGCTGCAAACCCAGCTCCAGTTCAGTGGGGGCCACGCAGGGAGCGCCGTGGGGCTCAGGACCCGGCTCCCACGCAGGGAGCACCGTGGGGCTCAGGACCCGGCTCCCACGCAGGGAGCACCGTGGGGCTCAGGACCTGGCTCCCACACAGGGAGTGCCGCCCTTCCGGGGGCCTCGCCTTGCTCGGGCTCAGCCTTTCTTCTCATTTCTCCGCGTTGATCACGACTGAGAACAGGACAGAGCTGCTTCGTCATAGCCGATGCCCTTTTCTCATCCCATACTTCCTCAAACCCTGTCCCCAAGACTTCTCTGCTTCACCCTCAGTCGGTCTCCCGGGCAGCCACCCCTCCTCTGGCTGCTCACAGCATCAGGGACCCTATCTCTGCTGCCTGCATGTGACCTGGCTCTCAGGACTCAGGGCTCCCTGGAAGCAGGAGCTGCCTTTTTCTTGCTTCTCCACAGCCATGCTGATAGCAGGCACTTGCATGCAGTGGACCAGGGGCAGCAGCAGTACCAAGCCCCAGGAATTCCCTGACCTGAGCATGCAAGAGTTTGTTCTCTTGTTCCCGGTTGGCCAGAGTCCTTCAGCCCAGCTCAGGCAGAAATCACAAACGTGAAGTGTGGTGGCTTGGATGCTGGCAGGGACCTGTCTCAGTGGCTCTCCGCCCTCAGTGCCCCAGCTCTGAGCTCCGAGCACCAGCACTGGTTAGCACTTAGCATCACAGCTCCTGTAGCTCCCAGCTGCCCCCGGCTCCTCGGGACCCGGGCTCAGAGTTCCCTTAGTGACCATCAGTTCTCGCAGCAGCTGCTGCCGTTGGGGCTCATCTGCTGGTGTCTGTGGTTTCTGCGGGTCTGTACCGCTCCTGGCCTTTCTGCCGCTCGCTCCCTGGAGCTGTCCAGGGCTACTGGCGCTGGTGTTACCAGCTCCTTCTCCATGCGACCGGCTTGGCCTGCAGACATAAGAACCGCTGGTAGATGACAGGACCCCTCTCCTGGAGCCTGTGCTGTGGCATGGGGTGGGGGTAGCACATGGGGGGCCCTCTGGACAGAGGGTGTGCACCAGCGTGGGTGGGCACTAGACACTTCTCCTGCCTTTCTGAGGACTCGCCCAGTAACAGTGGGATGGCAGGGTCTAGGCAGCATCACCAAGAGTGCCTGCAGGGCAGAGTCATCTGGGATAGGTCCACATTTCAAGGCTGCTGTGACCAAGGCAAATGCCCACTGGATTGGCCTTGGCATATCTGGGACAGTTGAGGATGTCTTGGTGACAGCTCAGCAAACTACAGCCACATAGCTAAGGATTCCTTAAATACATTGGAGCTTAGTTTATTTTTCTCACTTAAGAAACCTACAAGAAGAATGCTGCTGGCTCTGCCCCAGCAACTCAATGGCCTGAGTCCAGTGTCTCTGCAATGCTCTTGGCCTTTCCTCATGATCGTAAGATGGCTGCCACAGCTCCAGCCATGAAAGAGGGCAAAGCCAGGACTATCTGGAAAGCAGAAGCCTTCCAGGACCTCCCACGTGACTTCCACTCATCTCTACTCAAGGCCAAGTCATGTGGCTGCCTCAGAAAGTGTTTTGTTTCTCCAGGGTGCAGGACGGAGGCAGCCGGCAGAAGTGGTTCTCTGCGCCAACAGTTTGGACAAAACAACGACCCTCCTGGAGCTGCTGACCAGAGAACAGAGGTCCTCCAAAGGTGAGTTACATTTATTTGGGAATAAAATAAATAACCTTGCCATGGGAGCACGCGTGGCCTGGTAAACTGCGGGCGTGGCTGGGGAGGCTGAGAGCAGGATTGCACAAGAGGCTTGGAACACAATCCCTGGCTGCTTGATCAAAACCAGGGCGGCTCCCTGAGGCTGGCTGGCCGGCCGCTGGCCTGATGTCCCGGCAGAGGCATCTCCCTGGAGGGTCGTCCTGGCCTCTGTCACCAGCATCGCCAGCCCCTTCTGAGGGGCCCCTGCTGACTTGGGGTCTCATGGGGAAACAAAAATGAATGATTATTAATGGGTACAGAACACACGTTCAGCCCTGAGCCTCCCGCCCGGCCCCCTCCAGCCATCAGACCTCTGTCCCCCGCTCCAGCCCGAGTTCCTCTGTCTCTGCCATCACCTGTGCAGCCTGCAGCGGGGGCCCGGGAGAGAGACGCAGGGATCAAGGTGTGTGCCCTCCACTGTCCCCAAAGTCAAGCCTTCGGAGACTCCTGCCCAGGCCCAGGCCCAGGCCCTCTGTCACCACGAGCCCCGTCCCTTCATCTCAGCCCCTCTGCTGTGGCAGGGATGTCCCTGTATCCCAGCCATTTCTCCAGCACTCCCCAGTGGAGTGCTCAGGGCACAAACTCGCCGCACACCATACTCACAGTGTCATCGCCAGGAGCGAGGCTCCTGGCCGCAGTTTCTTCTCCGAGACCTGCAGCTTCTTCTCCGGTGTAGGTACGAGTCCGCGCTGACGTGGCTTTCCTGCTTTTTAGGCACCATATTCCTTACGATTGAAAAAATGATCAGAGTTCAGGGGCTGGGAATTTAGCTCAGTGGTACAGTGCCTGCCTGGCAAGTGGGAGGTCTTGAGTTCGATTCCCTGTGCCAGAGAAAAACCAAAAAAAAAAAAAAAAAAGAAAAATGATCAGAGTTCATTTCTTCCCATTTACAATTTTTCATTTACTTGCATTCGGTGAAGTCTGCAGACCATAAAATGGACCATTTTAACTGTTCATGCTAAGGAGCTCTGACAACCAACACAGCCCTGTATTCATCACAATTTCCACCCGGACTCCAGCTGACCCATGGCTGGGCATAGACCAGCTGTGATCCCCCCAACGCAGGTGCAGGTGCTGACCAGAGAATCACGCACACACGTGCACGTGCACACATGGACACACACGCGCACCAAGCTCAGCTGCAGAGCTCTCCCTTGTGCACCTTTTGCACTGCTGGACCTGGAGCCTAAAAAGCCCTTTGGCCGTCTGCACTGGACTTTCCACACATACATACGAGAATTTTCTCGCTCTGCTGCTCTCCCTGGAACGTCCCCCAGCTCCTTCTCTCCTGCTCCAGAGCCAGTGGCCTTTCCTGCCCCTTTGTGTGCAGTTTGGGACTCGGGTCTATTGCTGGAATAGCCTTAACATCCAACAGGTAAAAAAAAAAAGCCAATAAAAAGGTGTCACACAGCCCTCCCAAGAGGAACCCTGCCCTGCTCCCTCCACTGGCCCTCTCTGATGTCCCTGCCTCACACCTCTCAGCCAGGCCAGCTTCTCTGGGGCCCTGCTGTCCTCTGGACCCAGGTTCTGCGGAGCCAGCCACCGAGCCTGTGGTCAGAAGCCTGAGCCCTCATCTGCTGCAGAGCAGGAGAGATGGTGCCAGTGCCAACGCCACTGAGCACCTCCAAGTCCCCCTCCCGTGCTGGGGGATACGCCTTCCTCAACGGCACACAAGGGCCTCCCCTCTGCTGACCTTTGCTAGGTAACAGTGACAGTTATCAAACGCTACTTCCAGATGTTTTTTAGAAAAATTGGCACAGCATGCACTTCAAGGGGAAGTTGACATTTTCATAAAAGACAAGAGAATAGCTCTCTTTTTCCCCTTTGTTTAAGAGCAGTCTATGAAGCCTGCACTTGGAAAACTCAAGTCTGGAAATTTCCCCACTGTTACATAATTTCATGGCTTTCAAACAGTATTTCTCATCTACTAAAGTTCTTAAATTTGGATACTTTAAAACTCAAGGGCAGAATTTTTTTTCTAACCTCTTTGAAAAATCTTCCAAATGGGAGGATCTTGTGAAATTTAAATCAATTTGCTAAAATATGTTCACGTGTAACTCCCCCAATTAATCTTCAAGAGCCAATTATCAACATCAGAGAAGATGAACATAGACACAATTTTAACAAAAATGCTTGCATAATTCATAGAAGGGATTGAAAAATGAATGTATAATTCAGTAAGCACAGCATTCTTCCTTTGGATCTATGTGACTTTATATGCAATCTCCTTCCCAGCAATGGTAGTCATGAAAACCAAGTCACAAAATAAACTCACCTCAGTACCAGGCAGCCAACAATGTGCTCACACTGAAGTTCTGCTGTTCGTGTGTCTCTGATGCGCACCGGTACAGTGGTGCAGAGTATTAGCTGCCTTTCCCAGGGGAATCACTGCTTCTACCCCAAGCTCACCCTGCTTCACCTGCCGGTGCTGGGGAGCTGGGCCCTAGAAAGGGCTTCTTTGCAGGTGGTATAGTGTCAGACTCCGCCAGTAGGGGGCGCAGGAAGGAATTCCCAGCTTTCCCACTTGGGGAAACAGCAGGCTGAGCTACGTCATGAAGCAGGCAGCTTCCCAGTGAGTCCTTCTGCCCCAGTGTCCTCCACAGGAGCCCAGCAGAGCTCTTGAGCATCTCCTCGTGAGCCCCACCACCCCCCTCACCCCAGCTCTCCAGCTACCACCTTCCCCAGGACTCCTGGGAACCCAGAGATGGCCCTTGGCCACACCCCAGAGGCAGTGGTCGCTAACTGACCTGCAGTCCCTTGCTCTGTGGTGCCTGTGTCACCAGGAAGTACCTCTTAGGGTGACCGTCCCCTGCCCAAACTGCGAGGCAGGTGCTGCCATCAGCCACGGGACCTAGGCAGCTCCTTATGGGATGCAGGTCTGCTCAGCCGCTGGTGCTGAGGTCGGCTCTGTTGGTGCTGCTGGGTAATGCTGGGTGCTGCTGGGGCAGTCGGGTGTAGTGGGGTACTGCCAGGTTCTCTTTCCCCTCAAAGTGATTAAAAACCCAAAACCCTCTCCAGTGCCCTGCTCGCCCAACAGAAGTGGCCACGTCTATGGCAGGCAGGGCGCCCAGGCTGGAGAGAGGCACTGAGACCTCCACAGAAGCACGCAGAACCCAGGTCCCCACGGCAGGATGGGCCTGGGGAGGCCCTGAGCTGTGGGGACTCAGCCGCTGCCCTTCCTCCTTGCACCCCAGGCCTGTGAAGCAGAACTGGTGCTCGGGAAGCGTGGTTTGGGGATGTGTTTGGGGATGTCCTTCCCTCCCCACCCCGGCGCAGATCATTCACTGTGTCCGAGGAAACGCCTTTGTCAGATACACACTGAAGGTGTTACCGATTACTCTGCACAGATGCTCCTGGGTATCTCCCTCGCTCTGGCAGGGAGCAGGAGACAGGCAAGTTGCACAGGTGGGACAAAAAACAGCGTCCTGTCTGGGTGGGGCCCTCCCTTCCCACAGGAGGCTCTGCAGGGCTCGAGGACATCTGGTCATCTCTGCCCCCTCCTCTGGGAAGCTCAGCCCCTTCCTCTCCGGAAGTTTGGCAGGAATCAGCCCTGGCCGGTGATTCAGCTCAGTGGTGTGGCACCTGCCCGGCAAGCCCGAGGTCCTGAGTGCAATTTCTGGTACCGAAGAGAAAACAAAAACCAAAACACCAAATACCAGACCTCCTCCCAGGCTCCGGGGCACCTTATAGATCCTCCCCCCTGGCCTGTGTTCCAGCAGATGTCCAGTGGGGCAGACCCAGGACGGGGCACCCCCAGATACAATGAACACATTGCTTCCCCAGGGATCCCTCGCAGGCGGGAGGGAGGGTGCCTGGTTGGTTGTGGTGGCTGGCTGTAGTTCTTCCAGTGGGAGCAGGGTTCCTGCTGCCTGTGCACATACAAATGCGTGCATGTGTGTCTGTGCTGCTGAGCGGACCCCTCCACCTCACCTCTAGGTGGCCTGGCCTGCAAGCCGCTGCCAATGGTATGGATCCCTCCTGGGAGCTGTCTGGGCAGAAGGGGCGGATGAGCCTCCTATGTACCTGCACGAGCAGGTGCTATCTGTGTCTAACTCCGTGGGCCAAAGACAAGCAGACAGAGCTCAGCAGGATGGGCAGAGCTGGCCCACGTCCTGGCCCGGCCCTCTCGGGAGGGCACCCTGCATGAGGCTGGCAGTTGCGGCGTGCGCCTCAGGGAAGCCCCTGCCTGCCCACACCCAGAGACACAGAGACCCAAAGACACCCCTGGGCCAGCAAAGCCCCTCCCTGCCTGGGAGACAGTAAGGGGGGGCAGCCAGGGTGGGAGGGGCTGGGGCAGGGTGCAGGGAACCCATGCCTGCTGAGGACCCCAGGAGCCTTTCTGGGCCACAAGCCTTGAGGAAAACCTAGTACAGGGCGGTGGAGGATGTCACAACCTCACACGTACACACAAGAACGCACACGAACACGCGCACACGGGAAGACACGCACACTCAAACGCACACAGGAACATACGTACATACTCAAACGGACACTGGAACGCATGCACACGCTCAAATGCACACAGGGACACATGCACACACTCAAATGCACACACAAATGCACACAGGATGACAGGCATGCACACAGGAACACGCACATAGGAACACATGCACACATACATGCACGCAGCAGGCTCCCCGGGACCTCAGCACCCTAGAAGGCCACCCTTCCCCTGGCCCGCCCTGCCCACCTGTCCTCCCACCTCGCTGCCTCGTCCCACGCTGATTCACGGCCGCTTGCCCGCGGGACGGCGCCGAGAAGCCCAGGCTCGTCTTCCGTCCCGGGCTGCATTCCTCGCGGGGCAGCAGAGTTCACGGCGGGGTCGATCCTCCCCGCGGGGGCGCTCTGCTTTCCCAGCTGCCCCAGCCAGGTCCCGGCCTCCGCGTGGGCTCTGCACTGTCGTGACGAGGGCCACAGTGGCGAGGCGCCTGCGGGGCCCTGCGGGCTCGCTGCCCCTGTGAACGTCCCCCGGGGCCCCCGTCCCTTCACACGCTCCGCGTGGTCCGGGCACCCCCGAGGCCGCGGCTG